>NW_027456777.1:0-32500 GCF_040206685.1 Ascaphus truei | reverse complement strand
CCTATGGACAGGCTTCAAAATGAAGCCTGAAAAGGTGGGAAAGGGATCAAAGAGCCATAAACCTGCAAATGCAATTAACACTTTCCCTCCCGGCCTGATCCCAGTGTATGTGGTGGTTGCATACACTGTACAGGTACAAACACCAATAATTGTACCAACATATACCTCTAGCAATTGGAACCCATTTAACCATGAGTCAGGGGAATAAGAATACATGAAATCCCTTTAAATGTGGGAACTGGATAACCAAGGGACATACCTTTTGGTTAAGAAGCAGGGGAACATATGTATTATCGGTACATTTCAGGTTAACCCCTCACTTCCCAGACGGTGGGAGGGGTGCCTAATGGGGGTGACCCCTTTATTACTCGCTTGGCACCCCCCACACCCTAACATTGGGACTCGGGTACTGGATGACAATTATCTGGAACCAGTTAACCTGGAAAGCACTCTGGTACCTGCCCCCAGGTAGCTGGTACAAGCGCACATCACTGGCCAGAAACCCATTTTCAGCACCCCACTCTAATAAGCTGGCGACTAAAAGTCTGCCTTTTGGGTATCTGGGCCGGGAAACTCTGTCCAGAGGTGTGAAGTATAGCACTTACTACAAGTACCCACGTCCTGCTCTTCTCCGCCATAGAATACTCAATCAGGGTGGGGGAGCCTTTGATCAGTGGTCGTTCTGTAGACACACTGTCGCCCCCTGACCATTAGTATTCCTTAAAGGCCAGTAACTTTCGCGGGCTTACTGTAGGCATAAAATACATTGAACTTACAATATTTTATATACATAAAAATATTCCGTTTGGTTGGGCCGAGTGGGCTAAAACTTGCCATGCCCTCATGCCGGAGGGGACTCTCCATGGTGGCCAAGTTTCAGCTCGCTGTGACCCACCGAACCGGAGATACAATAATGGATTTTAAAACCGCATGTTGCACAGATTGCATTTCTCCGCCATTGGAGTCAATGGCAGAAACACAATTTTAAACAGTTAACCATACTCCGTTCGGTTGATCAGAGAGGGCTGGAAATCGCCATGCAATCATGCCGGAGTGGTGATTGCATGGTGGCTAGATCCCAGCCCTCTAGTCCTTACCGAACCGGAGATAATGGTTTTAACACTTTCGCACTTCGCGTTTTAAAAGTTAGCGGCTTTTCACGGCATTGTGGTCAATGGCGGCGACCCTCGTGGCGGCTGCGAACCTTTCTCGTGGCCATTGCCCGTCGGACCCGGTTGGGGTCGAGTAAGGGAGTTCCTATGAGCTAGGGGCAAAAAGAATTGGACCGCTAGCTGCCCCAGAACCAAAGTTACAATTTTATTATGTTTGAACTTGACCGTGACCAAGTTCCCATAGTAATTTATGGATCAAAGCTCTTTCTTTGAGGTTGTAAATATTTTCGGATACTGCGGTTTGGCCGGTAGCAAACTCAGTTCCTGGAGAGCGGACTCAAGGTATTTCCCATTGAAATGCATTACGCCGTTTATTTCAATGGGGAAGCGCCGCTCCTCCTCTCGGGCACCATCTGCTGGTCTTTCTTGATATAGGGCCAAAGACCTTGAAATCTCCATAGACTTTCATGGAGCTCCAATGGCGACCTATGGGACAGGGCTGCAAATGGGGATTAAAAAGGCGGGAAGGGGAACAAAGGGCCATAAACATGCAAACACAATTAACCCTTTCCCTCCCGACCTGATCCCAGTGTATGTGCTTGGTGCATACACTGTAAGGGTAAAATCACATGTAATCAGTGACATACATTTTGTACTGAGGTAGGGGCATAAAAACACTTAACATGCTATGGAGCTCCAATGGCGACCTATGGGACAGGGCTGCAAATGGGAGGTAAAAAGGCGGGAAGGGGAACAAAGTGCCATAAACATACAAACACTGTTAACCCTTTCCCTCCCGACCTGATCCCAGTGTATGTGCTTGGTGCCTACACTGTAGGGGTAGAAACACATGTAACCAGTGAAATACATACAACCAAAAGGGGGAACACATATTGTACTGAGGCATGGGAATAAAAACACATATAAGCATTATTACAGTTAACCCTTCGCCTCCCACATGATGGTAAGGGTGGCCAGCTGGGGTGTAACCCCTTTATTACCGGGCCAGCCCCCCTAACTCGTCACAAGGGTCGACCCACATTCTCCACCATAAGTGACAAACGCCCCCCTTGCGTAGCGCTGACATCTTTCTGGGCTCTTACCGACACAGTCTTCTAGGGTTTATTTAGAAAAAACACAAGAATAAGAGGTAGCAGTATAGTGCGTAACTCCAGGCTTCTGTCTGTTTTATTTCATCCCAATAAGGGACTGCAGATTCAATAGATACATGTTGGAGGCACTCAGCCATTAACCTCCAGCGGTTTACTCATATCAGTGTCTTAACTCTATGCCCAAGGCATACTTGAAAACGAGAGGTATCTCTCAATGCATTACTTCCTGGTAAAATGTTTTATAAATAAATAAGTGACACTAAACATTTCAAACACCGTCACTTTAAGAAACAAAAGAAACCATAAAAGTAACACCTATCTCTCTCTTTTTTTAGGGATCTAACTATACAGTAGTATCAGCCTCTCTAACGGTTGCCGAGCCAACTAACCTGGTACCCCAGCTTAAACAATACCCTCTCATTTAGGGTCACTAGATACACAATAATATCCAGTCTTTAGGCATAGCTTAATTGATAGATGGGGACAGCGTCCCAAGAGTACAAGCAATTCTTCCAGACAGTGAAAGTCATGATGGGGACGTCCTCCCCGAACTGGATACAGGGGAGCAGCGTGCCCCCAGCCTCCAGGCTCTAGGAGAGAGAATGAAGCAGCACGGCTTGCTGCCATATATACCTGTTTCTGTAATTGGGAGAGCAGGTGCGGGAGAACTAGACCCATTGTAAACTGTGGCCTGGTCTTTCCATCCACCTGCCTGAGTAAATGTGAAGCTGTGGCATGGATCCTTTTGCACTATTCCTGCACTTTCTGACCTAAATCAGGCGGAAAGCTGCCTAATATCCTGGGACTAAGTCACAGTATTTATCACGTTTTTCACTTTATTAAGTTAAGATTATTTAGCACATTTATTGTCATCACCTCCTCCTTGGAGCGCCTTTTCCGTTTTCTATCACATGACCACCAGCAGGTAAGAAGATAATATATCTTCAGCCATAAGTCATTTTCTGCCAGAAGGGCTAGTAATACATTTCTTTACAAGATATATTATATTATACCAATATCAGGAGGTGAAATCACAAGAAGCGCCCCCACTCCCAGCTTTACATGATGGATTTTCCTTTTCTTGTTGCCAGGTTTCCCAGTGGTTTATTTATTTATAAAATATTTTACCAGGAAGTAATACATTGATAGTTACCTCTCGTTTTCACGTATGTCCTGGGCACAGAGTAAAACAAATAATACATGGTTACAAATACAGTTACATAAATGAACAGGGTATACATTATATACAAGACATTGCGTGCACAGTTAAAGAAAATATATATTATGAGCGTATGAAACAGTTACAGACCAGGTTAAAATGCGAGACAGCCTTAGATTTGAAAGAACTTAAACTGGTGGTGGATGTGAGAGTCTCTGGTAGGTTGTTCCAGTTTTGGGGTGCACGGAAGGAGAAGGAGGAACGTCCGGATACTTTGTTGAGCCTTGGGACCATGAATAGTCTTTTGGAGTCTGATCTCAGGTGATAAGTGCTGCAAGTGGTAGGGGTGAGGAGCTTGTTCAGGTAGCTGGGTAGCTTGCCCATGAAGAATTTAAAGGCGAGACAGGAAAGGTGAACTTTGCGCCTAGATTCTAGTGTTGGCCAATCTAGTTCTTTGAGCATTTCGCAGTGATGTGTATTGTAGTTGCATTGGAGAACAAAACAAGAAATTGAATTGTAGAGGGTGTCAAATTTGCTAAGGTGGGTTTGAGGAGCCGAGCCATATACCATGTCTCCATAGTCAATAATTGGCATTAGCATCTGCTGTGCGATACGCTTTCTGACCAGGAGACTTAGGGAGGATTTGTTCCTGTAAAGTACCCCTAGTTTGGCATAGATCTTGGTTGTCAGGGTATCAATGTGCATCCCGAATGTTAAGTGGGAGCCAAACCATAAGCCCAGGTATTTAAAACTAGTGACAGGTGTTAGGGTGGTTCTAATCAGGAGCTCAGTCACTGGAAGCTTTACAAATTTAGTCTTGGTCCCAAATACCATTGTTACAGTCTTGTCAGTGTTTAAAAACAGTTTGTTTTGGGAAATCCAGTTTTCGAGTCTCAAAAAGTCAGACTGAAGCGTGTTGAAGGTCAGAGAGGCTATGGCTGTGTTCATATAGGATTGTGTCATTTGCATACATGTGTATTGAGGCTTCCTTACAAGCTGTGGGAAGATCATTAATGAACACTGAGAAGAGTAGGGGCCCCAGAACAGAGCCTTGCGGGACACCCCAGGTTGATATCCAAGGGGTTGGAGTTAGAGCCTGAGATGGACACATGTTCGGATCTTCCTGATAGGTAGGACTGAAACCAGTTTAAAGCATGTTTCCCTATTCCAGAGCTCTGGAGTTTAAGCAGGATAGCATGATCAACTGTGTCTAAAGCCTTTGCAAAATCTAGGAATACTGCACAAGTGAGTTGTCCCCGTTCCATTCCACACTGGATTTCATTGCAAACTTTTAGCAGGGTAGTTACTGTGGAGTGTTTGGGACGAAACCAAGATTGGATTTGGCTAGGGAAATTTGTCTTGGTATAGAGATCACTTAATTGGGAGTGGACACATTTTTCCATGACTTTGGATAGAAGTGAGATTGGCCTGTAGTTTGAGACAGTGTTTTTGTCCCCACTTTTGAAGATTAGGACAACTCTGGCAGTGTTCCAGGTCTTAGGGATATGGCCTGCAGACAGGATAGAGTTGACTATGGACGCAATTGGTTTGGCAATGGCTGGGGCACCAAGTCGTAGGAACCTAGATTGTAGTAAGTCGGGTCCACATTGGCTGCTTAGTTTTAGTTTGAGGAGCGCTTGTATAATCTCCTCTTCAGATACTGGGCCAAATTGAAAATTGTGGGCAGTGTTGGGAGGGGGTGGGACTGTAGGGGTACTCCCAGGATGAGATTCAGGTTTGTGGTTTGGGCTGCGTTTCGCTAATAAGTTAGTGGCACACCCCACAAAGTAATCATTGAATGCATTTGCAATGTCAGTGGGGTTTGTCAGAGTAATATCCCCCTTAGTGATATTACTTGATTGTTGATGGTTAGGAGGCTGGAATATATTGTTGATAACCTTCCAGAAGTTACCTGAGTTTGATATATTCTGGTGGAGATTGTCAGAGTAATATTGTGCTTTTGCATGCCTTGTTTGCCTTGTGCACATGTTCCGCAGGCATCTGTAGTGATTGAGATCCTTGGTAGTGCCAGTTACTTTGTAGCTTTTCCACAAGGCATCCCTGAACTGGTAGAGTGCTATAAGGTCAGGTGTAACCCATGGAAGGTGGGCCCCCCGTACCCTTATTTTGCGTAGTGGAGCATGGGTATCGCAGAGTTTTAAGAACTGTGATTGGAAATAGTCGAGCGCAGAATCAGGGCCGGGAATTAAATCGATTTCTGTGCCATGGGCAGTTGGTAAGGTCAGCCAGAAACTGTTGTGGGTTAAAGTTTTTAAATGTTCTAGTGAGGAGAACTTTAGGGCTTGAATGGGGCGGTTTAATTTTCCTTACACAGTACACTATTGAATGGTCACTGAAAATATCAGGAAGGATGCCAGAGGATTGGATTCTGCTGGGGTTTGAGGAGTGGTTGTCCTGGAGATTAAAGAGTAAGGCTGCCCATTGTGGGTAGCATTGGATCTTTGGGACATGGTTTGTGGCGATATGTTAAGGGTTTGTTACAACCGATAGTTAAACATTTACCATCCTTTTTGAGAGACTCCTACAGATCTGTTATGTGCTAAAAAAGCTGTTAAATTGCATAAGAACTATAGATGAGTTACGATGGACGTTATGTCGTTATACTTCATTGATCATGACCAGGGTATTAAGGCTACTCCATTTTTCCTTCAGTCCTCCTCATTATCTATTTCACTTCGCACTTTTCTTTTAGATTCCATCACATTTTTATTGACTCACAATTATTTTTTATTTGAGTCACAGTTTTACTTGCAGACACGGGGTACGGATATGGGTACCTCCTTTGCCCCGTCGTATGCTAATCTTTTTATGGGTCTCTGGGAAACCACATTTATTTTTGGGGTTTTTAATCTTTTTCTGCATCATATTATTTTTTACAGATTTTCTGTCAGGGGCTGCAGAACAGGGATACAGAGGAGGCTTACATGAATGCCAAACTCTGTACTCATGCTGAGTTACTGTCTCATGGTTTGAATGGTTCTAGGCAGGGGGTTTAAATCAAGGAGAGACCAGGGCACTCCCGAAGGGTCCAATCCGCAGTTTATTACACGGCATAGATCAAATCCGCTCAATCCAGAAACATTAGGAAGTACTCACCTTGGAGGAAGACCTTAAAGAGTCAATTGAGAGGCGCATGCGCAACGGATCAGGGAATGGCGGCTTAGTTTGAAGGCTCCGCCAGTTCCCGGCGCAATTTAATAAATAAATACAATAAACACCCGGCCAAACACAGCACAAAGTACACCCCAAGAAGCGCAGAAGTGGCGGCGATGCCAATAACGAGAGCGAACACAAAGAGCACAAAAAGAAAATCGATAGACCTGCGATCTTACTTCTGGCATACAGACCAGGCGAAACACAGAGAAGAGACAGCTATGTCGGCGGGCGGGAGCTCCGATACGGACTCCACGCAAGTTCGAGGAGACCCAGAAGAAGAAGCAGAAATGCAGCCAGTCCTGAGGAAGGACATGTCGAAATTTCTGAGGGACATAAAGGACTTTTTCCGCAGCGAAATTGATGGGCTGCGCAAAGACATCCAGGATATAGGGGAACGCACACATGAACTAGAGCAAAAGATGGATATCTCTATGGAATGTCATCAGCACACGGGACAAGAACTTGCTCAAATAAAGCAAAGACTGTTGGATTTGGAGGATAAACAGGAAGATGGAAAAAATAGGGACAGAAGAAACAACTTAAGGCTGAGAGGCATACCTGAGGAGGTCCTGGACGTTGAGGACTTCGTGGGGAGGTGAATGGAGTCCCTGCTGCCAGATAAGTCTCCCCTTCAGAGCTCCAGCTGGATAGATGCCATTGTGCCTTGCAGGCGAAGCCTCTCCCAAACAACCCCCCGCGGGACGTGATCCTGCGAATACACTTTTAAAATAAAAGATGAGTTATGCAGAATCACAAGGGCGTGCCCTGCACTCCAATTCGATGGCGTGAGACTGTCGGTATTTCAGGACATCTCCCCCACTACACTATATAAAAGACGTTCCCTTCAACCCCTGACGAAAGTTCTGCGGGATAAGTGAATAAGATACAGATGGGTCTTCACGTTTGGGCTTCTCGTGATTAAGGACGGCAAGGCTCATAATCTGCGGCATCTGGAGGAAGGTGCAGAGTTCCTGAAAAGCCTAGGAGTGAAGGAAACGCTCCCTCCGCAAACGGAGAAGCGTCCGACAACGGAGACAACCTGGACAAGAGTGAACAGGGCGGCCGAGACCAGGAAGGACAGAAATAAATATAAATCCTGAGTTCTGTGGTGAGACGTGAATCTTCATTAATATCCCTGTGGACGGACGTTCACAGAGGTACACACTTGGAGTCGTTTATAATGTGAAATTATAATAAGGCTTTATTGTGCCTTTTCCTTTTCATCAGGAAATTCATCCAAACACAGGGGGAGTAATAAGCAGATATAAGCAGTCTTTTAAGAATGAAAGTCTTATCTGTTCCTTGTGGTATGGAGGGAAAATCTTCTCACTGTCCCTGCTTCAGCTCCCTTTATCTCCAGGGTTGGTCAGCATACAGGTTTAGAAGTTTTCCCTGTGTCTTGAAAGCCGCTCTGCTATCTTTTTGCCAGAGCTCAAGACAAATGTCTCCAAATTCAGCTCAGGTGTCAGCTAAAGAGTTCTCACTTCCTATTTCAAAAGACAGACTTTCTAAGCGATCTAATTCAGGCAGGTGGTGTTTAGTAATTAACTACAAGAGGTTAACCACCACACTGCTGGATTAAAGACACATTACTGAACAGGGATAAGTCCCCTGTTACAATCCCCTTGTTGAACTCCCAGCGCCCCTGGCACATCGGGTGGCAAGTTACCCCTTGCGATGCCACAGGTACTGGGCACACGAATAAGTTAATAAATAAACTCAGTTATAAGAGTTCAAAGTTGTTTGCTGTTCCAAGTTGGCTATCTACAAGAACGTAATTGGGGTACCCCTCCGAGAAACTGCAAGGTTACAATCCGAGAAGATAATACCCACAATGAAGAAAGATGGTGCCTCGCAAAACTGCATAAAGAAAGATCGTGGAGCCAGGGAAGAAGCAGGGATTCTTCGCGGGCTAACATGGCGGCTCTGCCAAGGGCGCGAAAGAACTGCTGCGGAGATCAGCGGGCGGTAAGGGAGGGAGCAGAGGAGGAGAGGAGGACGGAGGCGGTCCTACCTACCCGAACTGGCGACGAGAGGCACTGACGTCAGTCAGGGGCCGGGCGCCTAGAGATGACGCAAGA
The DNA here is from genome assembly GCF_040206685.1 of Ascaphus truei. NCBI lineage: Eukaryota > Metazoa > Chordata > Amphibia > Anura > Ascaphidae > Ascaphus > Ascaphus truei. Next base: position 23,859 of record NW_027456777.1, on the reverse strand, counting down.
TGAAGATCCTCCAGGAAGTGAAGAGGGGGAGCGGCGAGGTCTCGAGGCAGAGGTACGCGAACTGGTGGGGGGGGAGGATGATGGGGGGGGGGAACTGGACTCAGGAGAACGCGCACCAGAGGAGGGGGAGGAGGAAAACACAGAAAGGGGGTGGTACATTAAAGAGCACCAGGCAGTATAGCTAGCGGGGAGGGAAAGGAAAGGGGGGGGAAGGAAATAAAGGGGGGGGGAGGAGTAGGGATTAAGAGGGAACAGATGAAGGGTAAGAATAGCATGGAGATAAGGGGGGGAGCTAGGTAAACACTAGATTAAAAAAGGAGATAGCACAACAAGCCAGTTAACCTACACAAGTTGGAGAGTTCGGGAAATGGATACACAGTTACAAGTTGGGGTTCACCAGATTAGCTGGGTGTTAGGACTACACAATTACAGTTACACTGAGTATTTAGTTTTGGACATAATAATGGTTGTGAGCACCGGGAGATGGGCGGCAGCCCCGCTCCCCTGATAGTAGGCATGGGCCTAGACCCCACTGGTCAGGGAACATCGTGGTCAGTGGGGAAAGTCCCGGGGAATGTGGGACTCCTAGAGAACTGGAGCCTTGCGAGTATGAATAGAGAGTTGGAGGCAAGGACACAGAGTCCCCGGGCGCAAGAGCTCAGATCCGCGAGGACTGGAAAGAGCTCAAAACAGCTGCTGTTTATGCTGTTTGTTATATCTGCTGTTGTCTTGTCTTCCTGGTATGTGTCTGTGAGTGTCTCCCCCCCCTCCTCCTGTCCTGACCCCCCACAAGCGCCGATCAATAGACCGGCTGGAAATAAGTGGACCAGAGGCGAATCAGCTACCGACCGGCGAGGTCATCCAGACCAGAGCACAGAATGGGGTAAGCAGTCCTACCCACACATCACAATGCCTGTAAATTGGGTGTCACAAAATGTGAAAGGCTTCAACAGCCCGCAGAAGCGGAGAATAGCTAAGAAAAAAAGGATAGATGTTCTGTTTCTGCAGGAAACCCACTTCAGGGCCAGACATAACCACAGGTTTTTAGACAGCCATTACCGACAGTTTTATCTAGCATCAGCAAGGGAGAAAAAAAAGGGGTAGCTAAACTATTCCATAATAGTTTCCCATTCAAAATAGAGAAAGTTAAGAGACGTAGAGGGCAGATACCTTATCCTGATAGGGAAAATACAGAACAGTAGTTTGACCTTGGCATCAGTCTACGGCCCATGTGAGAACGACCCACAATTCTTCTGATCTTTCTTTGCACTACTGAATAGGGTGGCAGAAGGAAGTATAGTGCTTGCAGGGTACTTTAACAAAAGATTAGATCCGAGCATGGACAGAACACAGACGGGACATAGAGACAGAACTGAAGGGGTGACAGCTCTCTTACAGGGGATCAGAGATAATCAACTGGTGGACATATGGAGGGAACAACACCCTGGGGAACGAAGTTACACATTCTATTCACACCCACATGACAGCTACAGTAGGATCGACTACTTTTTGGTGTCAACTAGATTGGTCCCTCAGATCACCTATTCAGGAATCCATGATATTTCATGGTCAGATCACGCACCAATTGAGCTGAGGTGCTAATCTGGGCTCGATGCCTAAACTTCTCCCAAGTAATGCCTCGTGGTAAGTTATATCCTGCCCTAAGCAGGAACACAGACCACGATGTTGTACTTGCAGACTCTCGGTTTCTCACCCTGAGATGCAAGGGTATTGTGAGATTATTATAAAGAAAGGTCACTCAGAGTTTGTATAAGATAAGGTTTGTTATTTATTGTATCACAACAATAATAATCAGAAATATCACAACAAGCTAACTTTTGTAAGCTAATCAGCTAACAGTAAGCTAACAATCCATTTCTAACTATGCAGAGATTATTTAGTTAATATGCCTGTTATACTCACAAACCCAAAGATATTATGATAGGTCAGCCAGTCTCAGGTAAATCTCATCTGTGTGATTCCCCACCTCGGTTCTAATTCAATATGGGGGCACCCTGACTTATATAGCGTCTTATTGTTTGCTGCGTACGTGTCTGACGTGTGATATGTGACAATATTCTGTGGCTACTGACGTGTGTTTACCAGCATTTACAGTTTGATCACAGTGCGACCACGGCTTGTTTACGTGAGTTACTTCCTCTTTTATGCATATGTACCTGTGTACAAATATCCTGTCCATTTCTTAGCAAAACAACCTATTATTTCTAAGACAAGAGAAAGCTATGAAAGCTATGATTTTGACAATATGCTCTAAGCTGTACTAAGCCTTATAATGATACTATATATGTACCTGTGACCTGTATTAATTATGCTACATATGTCATAAGATACTTGTAATCCATAACACCCTCTCCTACACATAATTATCATATTTTAGCAAATGCAGAAAACTAACAAAGCAGAAAATATTCATTATGTGTACTTTTGGAAGACAGTGTCACTGCTCTCTGATGTTGATGAGCTTGAACCTACAGGAGTTTGTGATGGAACGCCAAAACACCCACAACTGCGCATATGTGCACAAGCGATCCCACGATGGGAAGGTATCAATTTGTAAAAATCACCCAATTGCAAAGCAGGTTGATGTTGACGTTCATACATACTTAACATAGTAGTATTCCACCGGGCCCCAAAACAATTTTGATGTTTATTACCAGAACACGCAAACAACGTGGTACAATTATATGACCCGTGGCTAACAATGCTGATATGACCTTCTTCAATTGTATTAAAAGACATTTGAAATATTTGTCGGTGAATGTCTCTACATGTGAAGTTGGGTTGATCTCCAAAAGACAGTAAAGATTTCACTTGTCAAAAATTACATAACATTAGCAAGCTACGCGGAAGCAATGTCCCATTAGGAGTTAAAACTGAAAACGGTCCTGAGGAAACAAGAGAGTCCTGATACATAAAGTCTCTCATCGTATCGGGAACTGCATGCACTTTGCGTGGCTTCCGATGTGGCAAAACCAGTTCATCCAAGTACATCCTCATGGAGGTTTGATAGGACCGTGGTAGACGCCAGATTTGTGAAGTATCTTTTTTGTCGTCTGTGTCGTTGCAACAAGGCATACTGCAGCAGGTTAGATTTGACCTGTGTGCTTAAAACAGTATATTAGTATCTAGGTAAAAATATAAGAATATATGCTAGAAGTCAAAATGTGATTAAGCTGATTGCTTCTTCATCTTCGGAAGAAAAGAGAAAACACGAAGTAAAATAACAAGGATTATTATCCCTAAAATAAAAAACAATAGTGGTTTCAAATACCCTAGGATTCCAAATGCATTTCCTAGTCCACTAAAAATACCTTTACCAGTAGTTTGTAGGCTAGTGCCTATTTTTGACAAAAAATTACCTGTCATTGGCCAAAAAGTTTTCAGTGATTCACCTAGTGTAGTTAACCACTGGGGAAAATCACCCGGGTGTAAATCAACACGTAGTAATTCACTGTGAACTCTCTGTAAAAGGGTATGTACTATATCATGTGTGAACCCTATTGTAATCTTCATTTTCTTTAAATGTGCCAAATAGGCTGTTATGTGGGGAAGTATCAGTGTGATAGCTGGTACCTGGAAACGTACGCCAGATGTAAGTGTCTGATGTAACAGAGGTGGAATAAATGTAGTACCATAACACTGTATACTCCTATTAACTGTGACAAGTGATGCCTGAAAAGGTGGTATGTCGCAATCCTCTTCTGTAGACAAAACTATGTCACTCCCATTATCTAAACTGTGAATTAATGTAAAAGGAGTTTGAATTGGTGTCGCAGTTATCGGGCAGTTGCTACCTTGCTTTTGATCATTGCAAGGCATGTGCTGTATGACATCATCACATATTAAATAACCTCTATCAACACATCGTATAGTGCTGATGAAAAATTCACGATCACATTTCACAGACATGTATTGAAATGGTTGAGCAACCTGCACCGTTGCGACATAAGAACCTGTGTGTGTTAAGTGTCCAAAATTAAGCAGTTCCCAATTTGTTGTATAAACATCTCCTGGAATAAATAATTCATAGTATAGAATAACTTCCCATAAAGAGTCATCAGGGTTATGAACCCGTCTGTGGTTTCTTTCTCGTATGTCCATAAACTGTGGTTTGTGAAACATATGCTAGGATCTCAGATTCTTTCGGACTTAAATTAAGATTCTGTGTGATCCATGTGAGATTTAAAAGTGATATGTCAATCTTGTGACTTTGCAATGTTAACCTTATAGAAGTGATGTGATTAAGAATAACCAAAGCTTTGATTTCTTCAGATAACACTGTAATGTCTGAAATTGTGTATGAAGCAAATGTTATCAGGTGATCCCTTAACACCAAAATACCTCTCCTTAATTCTTCATCATTTGAGTCAGAGATTTGGCTTATAACAGAAACAGAATCACTCAGCAGGTGTCCTGTGGTTATAAGAACATCATCGTTAGTAAGCAATTTCCTAGCAGATGATTTACTTGAAACCTTACATTCATTCATGAAATATGTGTCATTTTCATAATACACTATGGTATTAATGGTCGCGTTTGTACCCCACATTGCCTCTGAGTAGGGCATGTTAACAATATTATGTGGTGCATGTGTCATATTCACAGGGTTTATCATCTGGAGCTATTTGTACATTCATCAAATCGCTCATTGCCTTGATGACCGTGTCTACATTAATATGTAAACTATCATTGAGACATTTCTGGAACAGGGAGTAGACTTTATAATTAGGTTTCATAATTATTATTCGCTCCACACACCAAAAACCTCGTAACCCAGAAAAATGTAAAAATCCTTGATCAATCATTTTCGGTTGCCAGTTAAAATAGCCTTCCGTGAGATTGTAATAAAAAGCACAGGGTTTACACCCGTACTTGAATACTGTATTGTCCTTATCACAGATTCCTTCATTAATCAATTTCTCCAATGTGATACCACACGCATTCTTGAAACCTTTACATGAATGGCTGTAGTATGTAGTATTGGTAAATGTAGCAAAGCGTGGTTGAGTGCAAGTGTCCCATGCTGTTGGTTCACGAAACAACATACCATCACCTTTTATATTCCATTCTTTCGGAAGTGCTTCTGTCTGTAGCTGTCCAGTTTTAGCATCTTCCATCACAGCTTGAAGTTTCAGTAACAGTTCATCAGCGGTTGTTGATGGGTCCCACCATTCTGAGTAAATACTGTCAGAGCAAAAAAACGCAGAATTATAGGCTCTTACCCCTCCAGGTATTCTGTACTCTTCTTCTTCAGCACCTTCCCAGAATGCCACTCTTGGATCAGTCTGTCCGTTGGGAACAAATCCTTTCTGCGTATTTTGACCTGTATTCAGATAAAAAATAGGGTATTGCTTATACCTTATATTGTCCATGGTTACACCAGGCCGAGGGCAATGATCAGCTTTCAGCTCCTTCGTTGGCCATTTACGTGTTCCTTGAAAGTCAATGAAATAGCAATGTCCAAATTCAGCATAACAACATTGTTCACGGTAGCTTTGCTGCTTCCAATGGTCATGCAGGGGTAAATCATATTTCAGGCTTGTATATTGCAGCTGTTGCCTCTGTGCATTCAGATGTTAACACCAGCTTCCTTCCTTCTGGCGTAGTTATACCAGCCTCTTTAGCTAGCACAGTTGAATCAAACAGCACAACCTGTGAAATCCCCAAAGTCTTTCGTTTCTGGATAATAGGTTTAGGAAACGGCTTCCAATACACACCTTGAGGTATACCCACCGACTGTACCTCCACCGGTTTCAAATCGTAGTGAAGTCCTCGTTTCACGATTCTGGAGTCTGGTGTGGTAATACTGTGTGCAGCTGTACGTCAGAATGCCATTGTAACCTGAAAATAACGCTGGCGGATATTGCTAGAAAAGCAAAACAGATTGAGAGACACAAAATAGTCTTAAACAGTCTTTTCTTCGTGATTACCTTAGCCATTGTTTGATAGGCCTTCCGGAAAATATTGCGTTGATCCGGTATGGCAGGTAACACATATGTATGTCTTTGGTCACGGTCAGGGAAGTCAGCTTCAGCTTGTTGGACCTCACCTGTGTGATTAGTTTCCACATCCTGTGGTCGTGCAGTCTGTGCTCCGAGAGACTGCAGCTCCATCGAAGTCTGTGCCAGATATGGTGTCTCCTCCATCTTTTACAGTGTTTTCACTGCAGTGAGCTGTGGGTTTAAGATTGTCTATACTCACAATCCTTTCTTTGCCTTTAGTATCTTGGATAACAAAGGAACGCTCGTTTATCTTTTTCAGTATCATGGTTGGTTTCTTCCACTTAGGCCGCAACGGCTTTACCTTAGCAACCCTCTCCTGGACCGAATGTCCAATCTCCGGCGTCCAAGCTTTAGGTGTGTGGGCTGTATGGGAAAAAGAATCCCTCAATTCTTGTAGAATTAATATTTGTTCAAGTCTCCCTGGGACAGAAATAGAATCATTATTAAACTGTGTATTCATAGGAGTAAAATATAACCGTTCATGTGGTGTTTTACCAGTTGTTGTGTTAGGAATATTATTTAGGTCAATTTGGACCGTGACCAAAAGTGGGTACCACTGTGTAGGACGATTAGATAGCATTTTGGTTAAAAGTCGTTTCACCTCGTAATTTCTACATTCGACCATTCCAGCGGACTCCGGATGGCTCGGCGAGCTGTAGGCCCAGTCAATACCTAATATTGCGGCCCATTCCTTGGTTTCTGCTGCTGTGAAAGCAGGTCCACCATTGGAATCAAAAAGGCCTTGGGCTTAGCTACGCTTATTAAGGAGTTGAGACAATTAATCGTAGAGCTAGCTGTCGTACTACGAACGGGGTATAAGCACGTAAACCTTGTACAAGCATCAACACAAACCAAAACATGTTTGTAGGAATGTGATGTAGGTAATGGTCCAATATAATCTAAATATATTAAATGAAACGGCTTGCTCGGTATTGCATTAATAAAAAATGGTGATGTCTGATGATTAGGACTGTTTACCAACCGACATGGTTTACAGTTTCTTTAGACTGACTTAACCGTTTTCTTCATATTCGGACACCAATATTTGTGTTTCAGTGTCAACAAAACATTTTCTCTCCCTAGGTGAGGGTGTCCCACACTGTCATGTGCTTGCGTAGCTATCTGCATTCTGCTTGCTACAGGGGGAACAATGAATTCATTAGTATCAATTACAACCATGCAATTATTGTCAACCTGTTTAAATGAGTATTTCTTAGGATAACCAGGTGGATTAGGCCTAGTAGTATCCAGACAAGCATACAACTCTGCATCGAGACTGGCTGACTTTGACTGTGCCCTTGTTAACACTTTGTTAACGGATAATTTTTGACTTACAGTTTGCGCGAGACTATCTGCAAACTGGTTACCCATAGTATGAACCGATGAACCAAGCGTTCTATGCGCTGGCTCATGTACAATTTCAATATCAGGCTTTTGATCAAAATAGGCCGCAATGACCTTCCACTTAGCAATGTGCGTTAGTGGTTTTCTTTTGGCATTCAAAAATCCATTTGATTTCCATATTGGTAGGTCCTGCAGTGCTGAACGTGCTAAGTATGCGGAATCTGTAACTATAAGTACATGTCCTTTAACTGTAAGTGCTTCTTTCATAGCAAAAGCTAATGCGTGAATCTCTGCAAACTGTGCAGAGTGATCTCCTATAGGTAATTGCCAACTGTGCAACAGATTCATATCTGCATCATATTTAGCAATTCCTGAACCTGCAGATTTATTTACTCCTTCTTTGCTTGAGTCTACAGCTGAACCATCTGTGTAGAAAATGCATGTGTAAAAATCATTCGGATGTTTTTGTGTTTCCCACGTCACTCCTTCAAAAGGGGATGGGAGATCATCTAATGTTGTCAATGTTTTGTCATGCACAAAATGTATTTGCGGAACCTCTATAATTGTGTACCACTTCAACCAGCGGCTTCTTAACGCCTTCCTGTCCGGAATGGTCTGTTTCTGCAATGTTGCTAGTGAAGCTACTGAAGTGTATATATAGACAGTGTTCGACAAATCACCCAAAAATCTACTCGCCCAACCAAAAAATCTACTCGCCACCTAGTCCCGCCCCCAACTCCGCCCCTAGTCCCACCCCCAACTCCGCCCCTAGTCCCGCCCCCAACTCCGCCCCTAGTCCCGCCCCCAACCCCGCTTTAAAATAAAATATATAAATAAAATACATTTAATAAATTCCTAGTCAGAACAACATTCGTTTTTGACATAAATGTATTTATTGTATTACATTAGTCGTGTGTGTGTGTGTGTGTGTCAATGTCGGATCTAGAAATAAAAGCCAGATGTGAATGACTAGTTTCCTGAACCCCTTAACCAGTGTCTGGACGTCGGCGCTTCACAGAGAGAGACAGACAGACAGACACCCACACACACACAGAGAGCGGCACACCCACACAGAGAGAAAGAGAGACACACAGAGAAAGAGACACACAGAGAAAGAGAGACACACAGAGAAAGAGACACACAGAGAAAGAGAGAGAATGAGAGACACACACAGTGAGAGAATGAGAGACAAAGAGAGAGTGCAACAGAGAGAGGGAGACAGAGAGAGGGTGACAGAGAGAGGGAGAAGGTGACAGAGAGAGGGAGAGGGCGACACAGGGAGAGGGCGACACAGGGAGAGGGGGCGACACAGGGAGAGGGCGACACGGAGAGGGTGGGTGACACAAGGAGAGGGTGGGTGACACAGGGAGAGGGAGGGTGACACAGGGAGAGGGAGAGGGTGACACAGGGACAGGGAGAGGGTGACACAGGGACAGGGAGAGGGTGACACAGGGACAGGGAGAGGGTGACACAGGGAGAGGGTGAGGGTGACACAGGGAGAGGGTGAGGGTGACACAGGGAGAGGGAGAGGGTGACACAGGGAGAGGGTGACAGGGAGAGGGAGGGTGACACAGGGAGAAGGAGGGTGACACAGGGAGAGGGAGAGAGGGAGACACAGGGAGGGAGGGAGAGGTTGACACAGGGAGAGGGAGGGTGACACAGGGAGAGGGAGGGTGACACGGAGAGGGTGACACAGGGAGAGGGAGAGGGTGGGTGACACAGGGAGAGGGTGAGTGACACAGGGAGAGGGAGGGTGACACAGGGAGAGGGAGGGTGACACAGGGAGAGGGAGGGTGACACAGGGAGAGGGAGGGTGACACAGGGAGAGGGAGGGTGACACAGGGAGAGGGAGGGTGACACAGGGAGAGGGAGGGTGACAGGGACAGGGAGGGTGACACGGAGAGGGTGACACAGAGACAGGGAGAGGGTGACACAGGGAGAGGGTGACACAGGGAGAGGGTGACACAGGGAGAGGGAGAGAGAGGGTGACACAGGGAGAGGGAGAGGGTGACACAGGGAGAGGGAGGGTGACACAGGGAGAGGGTGACACAGGGAGGGAGGGAGAGGGTGACACAGGGAGAGGGTGACACGGAGAGGGAGGGTGATACGGAGAGGGAGGGTGACACATGGAAAAGGGTGACACATGGAGAGGGTGACACATGGAGAGGGTGACACATGGAGAGGGTGACACATGGAGAGGGTGACAGGGAGAGGGAGAGGGTGACACGGAGAGGGAGAGAGAGAGAGGGAGACACAGGGAGAGGGAGACACAGGGAGAGGGAGACACAGGGAGAGGGAGACACAGGGAGAGGGTGACACAGGGAGAGGGTGACACAGGGTGAGGGTGACACAGGGACAGGGAGAGGGTGACACAGGGACAGGGAGAGGGTGACACAGGGACAGGGAGAGAGGGTGACACAGGGAGAGGGAGAGAGAGGGTGACACAGGGAGAGGGAGAGGGTGACACAGGGAGAGGGAGAGGGTGACACAGGGAGAGGGTGACACAGGGAGAGGGAGAGGGTGACACAGGGAGAGGGAGGGTGACACAGGGAGAGGGAGGGTGACACAGGGAGAGGGAGGGTGACACAGGGAGAGGGAGAGAGGGAGACACAGGGAGGGAGGGAGAGGTTGACACAGGGAGAGGGAGGGTGACACGGAGAGGGTGACACAGGGAAAGGGAGAGGGTGGGTGACACAGGGAGAGGGTGGGTGACACAGGGAGAGGGAGGGTGACACAGGGAGAGGGAGGGTGACACAGGGAGAGGGAGGGTGACACAGGGAGAGGGAGGGTGACACAGGGAGAGGGAGGGTGACACAAGGAGAGGGAGGGTGACACAGGGAGAGGGAGGGTGACACAGGGAGAGGGAGGGTGACAGGGACAGGGAGGGTGACAGGGAGAGGGTGACACAAGGAGAGGGTGACACAGGTAGAGGGTGACACAGGGAGAGGGAGAGGGTGACACAGGGAGAGGGAGAGGGTGACACAGGGAGAGGGAGAGGGTGACACAGGGAGAGAGAGAGGGTGACACAGGGAGAGGGAGAGGGTGACACAGGGAGAGGGAGAGGGTGACACAGGGAGAGGGAGGGTGACACAGGGAGAGGGTGACACAGGGAGGGAGGGAGAGGGTGACACAGGGAGAGGGTGACACAGGGAGAGGGAGGGTGATACGGAGAGGGAGGGTGACACGGAGAGGGTGACACGGAGAGGGTGACACGGAGAGGGTGACACGGAGAGGGTGACACGGAGAGGGTGACACAGGGAGAGGGTGACACAGGGAGAGGGTGACACAGGGAGAGGGTGACACAGGGAGAGGGTGACACATGGAGAGGGTGACACAGGGTGAGGGTGACACAGGGTGAGGGTGACACAGGGTGAGGGTGACAGGGAGAGGGAGAGGGTGACACAGGGAGAGGGTGACACAGGGAGAGAGAGAGAGGGTGACACACTCACAGACACAGACACCCACTCTCACTCAGACAAACTCACACACACACACAGTCTGTCACTCACACACACAAACACTCACCCGCAAGGCAGGGGGTCGCACATGGCAGCGGGGGCCTCCGCTCGGCAGGAGGGCCTCTGCAAGGCAGGGGGGTCGCACATGGCAGCGGGGGCCTCCGCACGGCAGGAGGGCCTCTGCAAGGGGCCGCGCCCCCTCCAGAGGGGGACACCGACACCGCAGTATCCTGCTTAGACCGAGCAGGGTGAGGCTCCGGTGAGGGGATTTCCCCTGCTTAGAGCAGGCAGAGGCTCCGGTGAGGGGATTTCCCCTGCTTAGAGCAGGCAGAGGCCCCGGTGAGGGGATTTCCCCTGCTTAGAGCAGGGAGAGGCTCCGGTGAGGGGATTTCCCCTGCTTAGAGCAGGCAGAGGCCCCGGTGAGGGGATTTCCCCTGCTTAGAGCAGGCAGAGGCCCTGGTGAGGGGATTTCCCCTGCTTAGAGCAGGGAGAGGCTCCGGTGAGGGGATTTCCCCTGCTTAGAGCAGGCAGAGGCCCCGGTGAGGGGATTTCCCCTGCTTAGAGCAGGGAGAGGCTCCGGTGAGGGGATTTCCCCTGCTTAGAGCAGGGAGAGGCACGCGTGGGGTGAGGGGGGGGGGCCGCACGGAGGCCGGGAGAGATTGGGGTGAGGGGGGGGGTGGATGGCCCGATGGGAGGGGGTGGTGGATGGCCGATGCGAGGGGGGGCGGATGGCCCGATGGGAGGGAGGGGGGGGCGGATGGCCCGATGGGACGGAGGGGGGGTGACAGATGGCCCTGCAGGGGCCTGAGGCAGACAGGCGTGGAAGGGGCTGGCTGGCGGAAGGGGGAGGAGTGGAAGAGCTGAGGAGGGGAAGTTGCTGAGAGGTGGGGGAGGAGCGAAGGCAGTGATCAGAGAGCTGGCTTTTTTTTTTTTTTTCTCCAGCGCGAGCACGGGAAAAACAGCAGCGTGAGCGCGGGAAATTTAAAAAATACACGTGTGCTGCTTGTGCCAATATTTACTCACCCGGGGGTTAAATCCACCCGCCCCGGGCGAGTAAATGTATATAATTGTCGAACACTGTATATAGATATCCTGTCCCTGTGCCAAATCACGTGATTTCAGCACTGTAAGTGTAACCGCTGATAACAATTTTTCAAGCGGCAAATGTCTCTTCTCTGTATTTGTAAATACATAAGATAAAAATGTAATTGGTATTGTTTCCATAGCATTGTATATTCTAATGTATGCAGCTAGAGGTGAAATGTTTACATATGCTGACAATGGTTTTGTCGGGTCGCGCTGCGCTAAGTAAGAAGCATCATTAACTGCTGCTAATAACTTTCGCAATGCCTCTTCCTCAACTGTTAACCATTTAAAAGGTGTTTTCGGCCTAGTCTGTTCTGACTTAATCTCGCGTGATATTGCGTGATGTAATGGTTCAATCAGTACATTAAAATCTGGGATAAACGTCATTGAAAAATTCAGTAACCCAATAATGCTCCTTAACTGTTTCAGTGTTTTAGGAACACTGATGTTAGAAACTTTCTCTCTGTAATTACTAGAGAGGCCTCTACCATTTTCAGCTATTTCAAAACCTAAAAATGTCACAGTTTCTTGTGCAAACTGTGATTGTTTTTAGGGAAACAAGGTAACCGGCCTCTGTCAATGTAAGCAATACTTCTGTCAGAACTTTAAAATGTTCTGCTTCTGTGTCATGTGATAAAAACACGTCATCAACGTAAATTTCCATATTGTCAATCTTAGACAATAGTGAGACTACGTCTACTGTGAACAAAGCTGGACTATTTACAAAACCTTGTGGTAAACGTGTAAAAATTGTTTACCTTTCCAGGTAAATGCCGCAATAACTCTCAGGCGTGATGGGGTGCGCCCAGAAGCCATTGCTCAAGTCTAATGTAGTTTTAAAGCGTTTACGCTGTAATCCGCTTAAGATTGAAGGTGAATGTGTATTCTGTGCTGTCACTGAAGGTGTGCCTTTATTAACTTCCCTATAATCTAACACCATTCGCCATGAACCGTTTTTTTAGGCACTGGATATACTGCAGTATTCAACTTACTATATTGTTCAACCAGTACTCCTTGTTTAAGCAAATCATTGATTACAATTTCTATGCTTGGTAAGGCGGCATGATTAATTTTGTATTGGGCCTGTTTCTTTGGAAGTGTAGAACATGTATTAATGTCATGTACAATACCTTTCCTTAAACCCACTTGATTTTCCCATTGTTGAAAAATATACTTGTGTGTCATTAACCAATTATATAATTTTGCCTTATCACTAAAAACGCTTTTGTTAACTTGTTCTGTGATGATTGCATTCAAGTCAAATTTCACAGTCCAAGTCAGTTGAAAACTCCTATTGTCTCTTTGAAAATTAGCTTTTCTGTCCCACTGTTCGTCTCTAGGATAAACTGGAGTTTGATATTGATTGAATGGAGGTCTCCATTTCCTGTTTTGGACAGGAAAATTTCTCCCCTTGTCTGTGTTTGTTCGCTCAGGCTTCCTGTCACTGATTTGCGATTTAGGCGAACCTGTCACTTCCCCGGTTAAACTTCTGCCAACGAGAGTATAGGTATTTTTCAAAATTTCAGGAACCATTACTGGTTTTTGTTCTACTGGTAAACCTTGTATTTGTCTTTCAAGGTCTAACAGCAGACCTTGGCCCTTAATCAATGCCTTAAGACAACCCCAAACAATCTCATGGTTGCCTTGTGTAAAACGTAGCCCTAGAATGTAAACAGCTACAATTCCACTAGTCTTATTAACCTGTCCTAGCGTATCTGCCAGTGATGAAATAGTAACCTTCCCGTGGGTTTTCTCATACACATTGCTGATGACTGAATCCCAGTCTCGTGCTTCAGCCAATGTGATTGACAAACCTGCCGGGAGCAAAGAATTCACTAAAGCACGTTTTTGTTGTGGGGTGGGTGTGGGATAAACTCCATCTAAAGAATGTGTTCTTTCATTAAGCCACAATGCAATGTGTTTTGGATTTGTAGGTAATTGACCAATTGTTGCCTTAATATTGGCCATAGGGATACAGACTTGTACCCGAGCTGGCACGTCAATTAACGCTTGAGCTCCTCTTGTTGCTAAGAAGACATTAATAATTTCTCTTAGCAGTGTGATTTCTGCAGTAGCATTAGCGCGCTCTGTCAGAACATCCCGTGCAGCTTGTGTTAACTCAATTAATGTAACTGGTGTAAATAAGTGTGTGCGATTCTCCCCATATTTCGCACCAGAATTAATAGGACCATGTCTGTCCACGCCTGTAGCAAGCACAGGCTGTTGCCCCAAAATGACAGTTGCTGCATTATATGTCAAATTGATGATCGTATGTGTCAACGGGTTATATGCCTGTTGTATGTATTGATATGTGATTGGATCAGCTGTGGTGTCTATTGTTAGATAGCAGTATCTAGCACCAGGTCCCTACGGGCCAAATTGAATTTCAAATGCCTGAATTTCACCATCAATCAGATCTCTATGATACTGAGTTCTCATTAAAACATTTAGGTCTGCAGCTCGTGCAAAATCCATAACAGCCATGATATACGATTATATATATATATATATATATATAATGAAAATTGTACCTTCTCTATTATAAAGAGGAAATAGCATACACGTGTACTTTAAAGATTAAATGGGTAACATAAGATTTATGACTTATTTATACAACTCATGAGTAATTAACCACGTTGGGCGCCATAATTTGGGCTCGATGCCTAACCTTCTTCTCCCAAGTAATGCCTCGTGGTAAGTTATATCCTGCCCTAAGCAGGAACACAAACCACGATGTTGTACTTGCAGACTCTCGGTTTCACACCCTGAGATGCAAGGGTATTGTGAGATTATTATAAAGAAAGGTCACTCAGAGTTTGTATAAGATAAGGTTTGTTATTTATTGTATCACAACAATAATAATCAGAAATATCACAACAAGCTAACTTTTGTAAGCTAATCAGCTAACAGTAAGCTAACAATCCATTTCTAACTATGCAGAGATTATTTAGTTAATATGCCTGTTATACTCACAAACCCAAAGATATTATGATAGGTCAGCCAGTCTCAGGTAAGTCTCATCTGTGTGGTTCCCCACTTCGGTTCTGATTTAATATGGGGGCACCCTGACTTATATGGTGTCTTATTGTTTGCTGCGTACGTGTCTGACGTGTGATATGTGACAATATTCTGTGGCTACTGACGTATGTTTACCAGCATTTACAGTTTGACCACAGCGCGACCACGGCTTGTTTACGTGAGTTACTTCCTCTTTTATGCATATGTACCTGTGTACAAATATCCTGTCCATTTCTTAGCAAAACAACCTATTATTTCTAAGACAAGAGAAAGCTATGAAAGCTATGATTTTGACAATATGCTCTAAGCTGTACTAAGCCTTATAATGATACTATATATGTACAGTACCTGTGACCTGTATTAATTATGCTATATATGTCATAAGATACTTGTAATCCATAACAGTGCTCCCAGATTAAACTGGCCAGCCCGGGAGCAAATTGGAAACTAAATGAGTCTTTACTCAAGATCCCAGAGGTCGCGCAAAAAATAAAAGATGAGATCTCACAATTCTTTAAATCCAACACTGGCAGTGTGGAGTCCCACGTCACCTTGTGGGAGGCTCACAAGGCCACAATGCGTGGGGTCCTGATCAACATAGCAGCGGGTAGGAAAAAGGCAAGGGAGGCTAAAACAAAGCTGCTACGTGAGAAGCTCCATGACACCTCTATCCTGCATACCCGAACGGGTAGAGCCGATACATTAAAGGAGTTGAAGGACGTAAGAATAGAACTTAACCTCCTCCTCACTTCCCAGGCTGAAAAATCACTGAGTTGGACAAAGAGGAAATTTTTTGAAAAATCGAACAAGCCAGATACCATGCTAGCTAGGAAAATTCGCAACAAACAGCACCACTACACAATCCACGCGATTAAGACAAAAACGGGAGAGTTAGCAGCCAATCCCAAACACATAGTTGAGGAGTTTAGAGCTTACTACGCTGGGTTATATGATGGCCAGAAGGTTCGACACAACGCTAAAACAAGTAAAGCTTTAGGTACATTTTTAGCCGAAGCAGATCTGCCAAGAATAACGAGGTTGGAGCGAGAGTTCCTTGGGAAGGAGTTCACAGCGGAGGAACTACAAGAAGTAGTTGCTAACCTTAAACCTGCAAAAGCTCCGGGCCCAGACGGATTTTCTAATTTGTACTATAAAAAATATATAGGAATCCTATCCCCGCACTTGCTGAGGATGTTCAACCACATTCTAGCAGGGGGCTCCTTCTCAGACATGATGCTGCAGGAGTCCATCTCGGTGATTCATAAGCAGGGCAAAGACCTCACCAATTGCCCAAGCTATCGGCCGAAATCTTTGATTAACTCAGATATTAAAATTTACTCTCAATTACTGACCAATAGATTGAGTTCGATTCTGCCTAGGCTGATTCACCCAGATCAAGTTGGCTTTATCGCAGGTAGGCAAGCGGCCGATAATACTAGAAGGATAGTTGATACTATAGAATATATAAATGCCAACAGGATCCCGGGAATAATAGTAAGCTTAGACACGAAAAAGCCTTTGACAGAATTGACTGGCCCTACCTGGATGCCACGCTTGCAACGTTTGGAATGGGGGACATAGTAACTTGGGCAATCAAAGCGCTGTACGCAAACCCAACAGCGCGGGTAATCCATCAGGGGTACCCGTCAGACTCGCTGCAAATTAAAAGTGGTACAAGGCAGGGCTGCCCACTCTCGCCCCTGTTGTTCCTCTGCATGGAACCACTAGCAGCCCATATACGCAGCAATAAAGACATCACAGGAATCCAAATTCAATCTCAGGAGTACAAAACCGCGTTATATGCGGATGATGTTATCCTGACATTGTCAAGGCCCCTGGTCTCTCTACCCAACCTCTTTGACCACCTGGATAAATTCAATTCGATTTCAGGGTTTAAAATCAACCAATCAAAATCGGAGGCCTGAACCTGAACCTCCCTAAAACCACCGAAAAACTAATAGAGATTAACTTCAATTTAAATTGGCAACCCAAGGTGATTAAATATCTGGGAGTTAATCTCACAAAGCAGGATAGATTGTTATATAAAGCAAATTATCCCAAACTCTTACAATCTTTGAGAAGGGAGCTGAAGGAATGGGCATCATATGGTATCTCCTGGATTGGAAGAATTTACAGCGTTAAAATGAACCTTCTGCCCAGACTACTATACCTTTTCCAGACACTCCCCATACCCATAGATAGAGCAGACATTAGAGACGTACAGGCCCAGATCTTTAAATTTATTTGGAGCAACAAGAAAGCTAGGATACCAGCAACAACACTGATAAAGCCCAAAACAGCAGGCGAACTGGCGGTACCTTGCTTGTTCTCGCACTACAGAGCGGCACAATTGAGCCAAATTATTCAATGGCACACAGATCCAAAACTTCGTAGATGGGTGGAGCTGGAGAGTGAACTGTGTGCCCCATTGGACATTCAGAACCTAATTTGGTACCCAAAAACTAGATTAAAGAAGATCTCGAGACCGCTGTCCTCAATGACTAACTCATTTGCGGTCTGGGAAGCCACCAAATTTAAATGCGCCTTAACCAAACGGAGCTCGCTGATGACACCATTATTCGGTAACCCTGATTTTGCTCCTGGGATGGACAAGGGACACTTTATACTCTGGAAACAGAGTGGGTACGGGAGGCTGAAGGATCTGGAAGGCAGTATCACTATTAAAACATTCACGCAAATTCAGGCTGACAAAGGCATCCCAAACACAGAATTCTTTAGATACCTCCAGATCCGGGCATTTTACACCAAATACACGAACCGTCCTAAAGTGATGAATTTCGAAACGCTCTGTGCACGTGGGCACAACACACCGGGACTTATATCTAGACTGTACAAAGAGGTGATCGATCCTGGAGATGGAAGCAGACCACGACTTGACTACATGACCCAATGGGAGAGAGACCTAGGGGAGGCATTAGAGGACGAGGACTGGACAGACAAGCGATAGCAAAAACCTCGATCTGTACGACATTAAAGGAGAACTCATATAAAGTGTTAATGAGGTGGTATCTCACTCCAGTTAGGTTATCTAAATTTGTCACGGGTTACTCCCCCTTGTGTCCTAGACAATGTGGAGAGCCCGGGGACCTGCTGCACATGCTGTGGTCTTTCCCTCGATTACGCCCGATCTGGGAACAAATTTAGAGTTGGTTGAAGAGGATCTTGGGCCTCGAAATTCCTCTAGATCCTTGGCTATTTCTTTTAAATAGGCCACTAGAGGGCCTGTCGAGAGCAGGAAACAAATTGGTCGCCCATTTTGCAACGGCGGTGAGGTGTGAGACGGCAGCATTGTGGAAGCAAAACACAACCCCATCGTTAGAAAAGATTCGGAACAGAATTTGGTTCGTCTGCCAGATGGAGAAATTGACAAGCTTGGCCAATGACACTGGCTCAAATTTTCAAAAAGTCTGGTTCCCCTGGCTGGCACAGACTGACATTGTAGGGGTGAGCAATGCCACCATTTGGCTGTAATAGTGTAAGGTGAGTTCTCCTATAACGCGTAACAGGGGCAAGTACAGGCGGTAAGAGCCCCATATAAAGGGGATAGAGCGGGCGCGGGATGTGCAGGAAAAAATAGGAACGCCCATAACGGGGCTGAACAGTAAGAGCTGAACAGGTCCAAAGCTGTGGAATAAGGGTCAACCCCCTCCCCAACCCCCCTACCCCACCTTTTCTCCCCTAATGTGTCGCCCCCCCGAGTCTATGTTCAATGTGTATCAGTGTGAGTAGGTACATATGGCAGGCTAAGTTAATACGGGTCAAAATATGTCTTAAAACTGCTGTATATGTGAAAAATGAAGAAAATAAAAAGTTGAAAAAAAATAAAGGTCAATTGAACCAGGACCAAAATTTGCATTTAGAAAGGTTAAATCCTTGGCAAACTATCTTTCGCCTAGTTTATTTACCTCCAGGTCAGACAGTGTTCATGAATCAAAATTAATACATGTTTTTTTTTTTTTTTTTCAAATGTGGTAAATGTGTATTTCTTGCTATGCCAATCCTATCAAATCTATTGATATTGTACACAGTAAGAAAACACACACAATTCCAGTTTTTATTCATTGTAATTGTAATTGTGTGATTTATTACTTAACCGGCGGTTGTGGTCGAGGATTTGTTGGGCGGACAATCAGACCAGTGAAGGTCAGAATTATGGAGCACATTTGGGTTCAATGAAAAAATATCATCAGCCATCTTAGCTCTCTACTCGAACCCTGCAGCCAGGGTGGTACACCAGGGCTTCCCTTCCAATCCCTTCAAGATTAAAAGTGGGACAAGACAAGGCTGTCCCCTCTCGCCCCTCCTATTCGCCCTGTATATAAAGCTGCTGGCGGCCCAGATTCGTGACCATAAGGATATTACAGGCCTAGAGTTTGGGAACCAAACACATAAATTAGCCCTATATGCAGATGATGTCCTCCTGGTGTTGTCCAGGCCCCTGAAGTTGCTTCCCAATCTCTTTGAGTTGCTGGGTCAATTTAATAAAATCTCAGGGCTCAAGATTAACCAACCTAAATCAGAGCCCTAAACATAAATTTACCGAAACCTTTAGAAAATCTTATCTCTATCAATTTTAACTTCAATTGGCAGAATAAAGCAATTAAGTACCTCGGAATATATATTACCAAAGATTATAATTCGGTCTATCGGGCAAACTACCCCAGGTTAATCAGGACCCTACGGGTGGCTATAGGTCGCTGGTCAAAATGTAACATATCTTGGATTGGTAAAATAAATAGCGTGAAGATGAATTTACTACCACGAATCCTATATCTATTTCAAGCGCTCCCGGTGCCCCTCCGATTGAACGAGATCCTCAGCCTTCAATCTTCAATCTCCAAATTTATATGGGGCGGCAGAAAAGCTGAATAAACAAACCCTCCAGAGACAAACTGCGGAAGGGGGGCTAGCGGCACATTGCTTGTTATACTACAAGGCGGCACAATTATGCCAAATCTCTCAATGGAACACAAACCCGGATTTGAGACGTTGGGTAGCATTAGAGACCGCTGCCTGCTCACCATTGGAGCTAGGCAACTTAATTTGGAGCCCAAAAATAGCTAGGAAAGCTATACCATCACCGCTATCCTCGATGACAAATTTTTTGGCGATCTGGGAGGCAACTAAATTCAAATGTAATCTAACTACCAAAATCACCTTGATGAAGCCTCTCTGGGATAATCCATCTTTTGCTCCTGGCTTAGTTAGGGAAAACTTTGCAATTTGGAAACGAAAGGGTATAGTACGACTTGGAGATCTGGAAGGTAACAACAAAATTTTGCCATTTGCACAAATCAACTGAGATAAAAATATCCCACAATCGGAGCTTCAGATCAGAGCTGTCTATAATAAATTTAACCCACACCCCCCCCACTGACATCATTTGAAAGGCTCTGTCTTAGTGAGACGTCAACAAAAGGACTCGCATTGCAAATGTATAGAGAGGTAGTCGGTTCTGCTGTCAAGGTAACAAGCAAATTAAGCTATATGTTGAATTGGGAAAAAGATCTAGGTGAGAGCCCAGATTTGGACGAATGGTCACAGATGGTGACGGCAGCCTCTAAAAGTTCGATATGCGTAACATTAAAGGAGAACGCATATAAGACCCTGATGAGATGGTATCATACCCCACTAACATTATCGAAATTTATTCTAGGACGCTCCCCGTTGTGCCCGCGACAATGTGGAGAGTCTGCAGATTTGTTACACATGCTGTGGTCTTGCCCTCACTTAGTTCCAATCTGGACCAAAATGAAGGATTGGCTACAGAGGATATTGAGCCTCGAAATTTCAATTGCTCCCTGGCTCTTTCTATTGAACAGAGCAATCCCAGGACTAGCAAAAGTTGAACTCAAACTAATTTCCCATTTCGCAACGGCAGTGAGGAGCACGATCGCAGCATCCTGGAACCAGAATGCACTTCCTACAATCCCCAAAATTTGGAATAAAATCTGGTATATATGTCAGATGGAAAAACTGACAAGCCTTATTAATGATTCGGGCGAAAATTTTCTAGAAGTATGGACACCCTGGTTAGCCCAGACAGACATCCCGGGGGTAGAGATAACCACAATAATAATTTAATAATTGCAGATGCGTTCTCCTGTGATGATATCTTTGGTCGACCGGCTGTCAGTCACTATCAGGTAGATTACGTTGGAGAGGCAAATAATCGTATACACAACCCCGATTTCAGGAAGCTAAAACACAGGCAACATAGGTTCGAATGGATCATCGGCCGTTCTCCCCCCCCCCCACCCACCTCCCCTGTCTATCCTTTCCCTTCTTTCCCACCGACCCAGTTAGGTTATAAACAATGTTTATACACTGTACTCAGTTATCTTATCTATGGAATGTAAAAAACTCACGATCCTGTAATGGATACCTGTTGTACTTTCTCTGAGCTTTGAAAACCAATAAAATACAAGTTATAAAAAAAAAAAACTAGATCAGATGCTCCCAGTTTTCAAACATATTTTACACATTGTACATTGGGAAACTTGTCCACCTTTCATTTTTCAGCGATTGAATCCTACACCTGTTCCTACACGTGGGGATTGAATCTATACCTGTTCCTACACGTGGGGATTGAATCCTACACCTGTTCCTACACGTGGGGATTGAATCTATACCTGTTCCTACACGTGCGGATTGAATCTATACCTGTCACTACACGAGGGGATTGAATCTATACCTGTTCCTACACGAAGGGATTGAATCTATACCTGTCCCTACACGTGGGGATTGAATCTATACCTGTTCCTACACGAGGGGATTGAATCTATACCTGTTCCTACACGAGGGGATTGAATCTATACCTGTTCCTACACGAGGGGGTGATAGAATTAAACAGCTTAATCAGCGTGAGATGTTTTGGACCCACTCACTTAATACTCTATCCCCTTTTGGGATTAATACAGAATGGGACCTAAAACATTTTCTCTAAGCTATATTATTCCTTTGCCCATTCTCAGGTTATATAATACTGTGTGTGTTTCATATACATTTGTTTCTATCATTGAGATACATACTGTATGTGTCTCTCTAGTCACATTTGATAAGTAGTATTGTATCCTTACTGTGGCAATTTTCTCAGCGCGGTTTGTTTATTTACATCTTATTCTTACATGGGAAGGATGTTGATCCAGGGATTAATCCAATTGCCAATTCTTGGAGTCAGGAAGGAATTAATTTTTCCCCTTAATGGGGTTTTTTGTTTGCCTTCCTCTGGATCAATAAGTAAGTATAGATATAGAATAAAGTATCTGTTGTCTAAAGTTAGCATAGGTTGAACTTGATGGACGTACGTCTTTTTTCAACCTCATCTACTATGTAACTATGTAACTATGTACAGTTAGGTCCGGAAATAATTGGACACTGACACCATTTTTCATAATTTTGGCTCTGTACGCTAGCTACCACAATGGATTTTAAATGAAACAACTTTAAATGAACTTTCAGCTTTAATTCAAGGGGTTGAACAAAAATATCGTATGAAACGTTTAGGAATTGTAACCATTTTCATTCACAGTCCCCTTATTTCAGGGGCTCAAATGTAATTGGACAAATGAACACAATCATAAATAAAATGTTCATTTTTAATACTTTGTCGAGAATCCTTTGCATGTAAAACTTTTCTCTCACCCATTTCTCCATTTCTCCTTTTCCTTTCTCTGACCATCACCTCATCTCATTTTCTCTCTCTCTCGCTTCTCTCCCTCTCCATCTCCATCTAGCCCTCGTTTTTGCAGAAACCTGCGCTCTATTAACCTACCAGCTTTTGATTCCACTTTACACTCCTCCCTCTCCTCTCTCAATTCTGCCTCGGATCCTGACAACCTGGTCAGGAACTACAACTCTGCCTTATCCTCCTGTCTTGATCTACATGCCTCGCTTTCTCTCTGTCGCACCCGCCCTTCTAACCCCAGACCCTGGCTAAATTCCCACACGCGCATGCTGTGTTCCTCCACTCGCTCCTCTGAACGTCTCTGGAGGAAGTCTCATATGCTCGCAGACTTCCTTCACTACAAATGTATGCTGTCCTATTTCAAATCTGCCCTCTCTCAGGCTAAACAAACCTACTTTTCATCACTAATCAACACGCACAAGTCTAACCCACGCCGACTCTTTTCTGTCTTTGACTCTCTACTCAGACCACCCTCGGCTGCCTCCTCTTCTTCCTCCATCTCACCTCAGGACTTTGCTGACTTTTTTAAGGAAAAGGTGGAATCCATACGTCAGAACATCCCATCTGTTGCCTCCTCCCATCCCACATCGCTTCCTAACTCTCCTCCTACCTTTCTAGACTCTTTTTCTGTTACAGTGGTGGCCGAGCTGACTCTAAAGCGGCCTCAACCGCGGTTAAAAAAATACTCGGGCGCCGTGCGGTTGTCTCCTGCCGAAAACCGGGCAGGTTCGCGGCCGCTTTCCCGCGCCTCAGGCGCTTTCAATAGAAAGCGCCATAGTGCTTATCTATTCAAGCGCGGGAACGTGCGGGGAACGTACCCGCAACTTTCCGCAACCTGCCCATTGCGATCCCGGCCAGCTCCCGTCTTTTGTTAGGCTCGGCCGGGACAGTATCTCAGAGGAGGATGTGTCACTACTGATCTCCTCTTCTCCCTCTACCACCTGCCCTCTTGATCCCATTCCTTCCCATCTCCTAAAACCTCTTGCTTCTTCTATAATCCCTATGCTCACACAGATTTTTAACTCTTCCCTCTACTCTGGTACCTTTCCATCCTCCTTGAAGCATGCAACCGTGATACCATTACTCAAAAACAGCAAGCTTGACCAGACCTGTCCTAACTATAGACCTGTCTCCCTCCTGCTTTTTGCATCCAAACTCCTTGAACGTCTTGTACTCTCTCGATTGCTACACTTTCTCAACACCTATTCTCTTCTAGACTCTC
>NW_027456776.1:262500-337170 GCF_040206685.1 Ascaphus truei | reverse complement strand
CTGCAGCTGTCTTCAGTTGTTGTTTGTTCGTGAGTCTTTCTGCATTAAGTTTTGTCTTCAGCAAGTGAAATGCATGCTCGATCGGGTTGAGATCAGGTGATTGACTCGGCCATTGCAGAATATTTCACTTCTTTGCCTTAAAAACATCCTGGGTTTCTTTCGCAGTATGTTTTGGGTCATTGTCCATCTGTAAAGTGAAGCGCCGTCCAATCAACTTCACTGAATTTGGCTGAATCTGAGCAGACAATATATCCCTATACACTTCAGAATTCATCCGGCTGCTTCTGTCTTCGTTCACATCATCAAAAACCACTAGTGACCCAGTGCCATTGTAAACCATGCATGCCCATGCCATCACTGCCTCCACCGTGTTTTTCAGATGATGTGGTACACAGCAACTCTCTTTTTTAGATGTCCTCATTACACAGACTAATGGGGAGTTACATACTGATCTTTTTAGAAAGGATACATACAGAAATGCCATTTTAAGGGCAGATAACCATCATCCTCCTTCTCTTATTGATGCATTACCTTTTTCACAGAAAGTCCGGGTCTGCAAAATCACGAGCAGGAAGGATAATATTGAACCAGCTATTGGAGAACTACGTAGTAGATTCCTGGCTAGGGGATATCCTCCTGCTGTGTTAGACCGGGCACTGGATAAAGAGGTAAGTGCTACCAAAAATAAGAAGGAGGACAGGCTTGTATTTACCACTACGTACAGTCATAAGCGAAGCAGAGGAAAAGACCTCCCAGCCCGACGCTACAAGCCTGGTAGACAGCGTGTATCACGCGCAGGCTGTATTAACCCCCAGCACATCGGAGACCAACCATGTAGGAATAAGCACTGTAGCTGTGATGAATCCTTGATCACATTGAACGGGAAAACACTGGACACGATGGGCCCTTGGTCCCTCTAAGGATTCATTTTGCTGGGGGTTAATACAGCATGCGCGTGATACACGCTATCTACCAGGATTGTAACATTGGGCTGGGAGGTCTTTTCCTCTGCTTCGCATATTGCTGGTTTGGCCACGGCTGCTCAGCCTGGAATTAAGACTTTCATTATTGACATTATAAGAAGAGGCTTATACCCCGTGAATATGTATGTAATCACTTAATTGGTGATTTGAGAACTGGAGTGCTATCGTTATTTTTTTTTCTAACCATTTATTTATTTATTTTTTGTGGCATCTATTTATTCACATTTTTTCTTTCTGTGGAACATTTTTTTTTATTTCTCTGGAGTGAGTATTCGTGCTATTCCTATCCTGTGTGTTTTTTATTATGGAAGATTATGTAGAAGTGGAGGATGAGGAAGGGGTTACTGATACCTATGCCTTTAACTGTGGAGACACTCACCGTCAGAGGAGGGCAGAGTCAGTTTTTGATGAAGGTGCTAATTTCATCTGTGAAGAGCCTGCTGACTTAATTACCCACTTCCTTACATTGGAAAAACTGTTATCACAGGACATTAGGTATTGGTGGGACATTACCACTCTTGAGAACTATGCTAGAGTTAAAAGGATTCCGTGAGGCTTACGCTTGAAAAAGGTACCGTCCTTTGGCTTTATTAATAAAGATTTTGAGAATGACTGGAAAGCCATATTAGATCATTGCTCATTTAAGCTAATCAAATTGATCATTAAGTATAAGCTAAATTAAAAAAAAGAAAGTGAGAGCCAATGTGAAAGTCCTACAGGATAAATTGAAAGGTTGCAGAAAAATGGAGAATTTTATTAAATATGACCAAACACTTTTAAGCAACGTGGGTGCTATGGAAAAGTCTCTAATGATTAAGAAACAACAAAAGTTTGATAGGGACAAGATAGACTATGAGAAGCAGCAAGTTTATATATGGCAACGCTACACTACAAACGCACAAAAGCCACAACCAAAATCTGGTTCTAAATATCAGAATAATAAAAAACAAGGTGACTCCAAGAACCCGAATAAATCCATCCTAAAACGCCATGGAAACGCTTCCAGTTTTGAGTCAGATGGTTCTGACTATGAGAGTCGTTCACTAGGCGTTTCCTTTTGTGATGATGATGATAATTGGCGAGTTAGATCTACCTCCCCTGAAACCGACTCTTCACAAAAATCTGTTATGATGCCCTCTCGGAAAGAAGATAAACCTTCATACTCCTTGTTTCAAAAGGAGTCAAAAAACGAAAGAGGACAAGGAGATCATCAAAGAAGAGAAGGGGGGAGGGGGATCCGGGGGATCGAGCAAAAGAAAGAAATATGCATAGGAGAAGTTGTGGATAATGTTATCAACATTTCACATAAGACTCTTACAGATGACCAGATTGCGGTTCTAAATAGAGGTTTAAATTTTGCCCCATACCAAGATTTTAATTTATTCAATACCATCATTGATCTCCAAAAATTAATTCGCAAATTGTCTCTTAAAAAATATTTTAATAGAAAAAAGGGACAACAGAGGTTCCACTATATTCCACTGATAGAGGTCTAGCTGAGAATGTTGATGGTATTGATGTTTCAATGGAGAATTTGGATTTGCATTCATTTCGTGAACAATGTGCTTTATCAGATCTTAGAGATCTTTATGATGAACAAAATCAGGATTTGGAGCCTGAGATCCCTTCCTCATTCAGCTTCTTTGGGCAATTACACTTAGGTCTTAAGAAGAAATCAACCTTTTGCCCTCATATTTTTAACAATCATAATATTAAGACCTTTGAGAAGCTGGTTGAGAGGGATCTCAGGTTATTGGCTAGGGGTATTGTACCCCGGGGGGTTCCCTCTTTAAATAAAACGAATCTGTCAGATATTGACTTCCAGGAGATGATTGCCCTCAGGGAAGATAGGTCTATTACAATCAAAAAGGCTGATAAGGGAGGGGCCATTGTGGTGCCCTCTTCTTCAGATTATCAGGCAGAGGCACTTAGATTACTTGAGGATGTTGAATCTTATACAAAATTGACATGATCCCACATGTGAGTTTTTACACCTTTTGAAAGAGATTCTTGAAGAAGGAAAGGCCCTATTTGTACTTAACACAAAGGAATATGAGTTTCTCTACAATGCCTCACCTATTGTGCCCATCTTCCACCATCTCCCAAAGATCCATAAGTCACTTGTCCGCCCTCCTGGGCGGCCCATTGTGGCCAGTATTGGATCTTTGGGAGATGGGTTATCACGCTACATTGATGGTTTTTTACAGCCACTGGTAAAAAATCTGCCTTCTTTTCTGAGAGATTCTATGGATCTTTTATCCGCTATAAAAAATGTTATGATAGAAAAAATTAAACTAAACATATACTAAGCGCTTAACCTATTAGCCTAACTTAACAATACACGATAATGATGGATAAGTGCTCTAAATGTTGGAATTCCCTTACAAAGATACAACAATAAACTAGTGAATTCTACAGACTAATATAACAAACTGAGAAGACGGCTGCCTAAGGATTGAAAAACCACAAACCTATCCACAAGGTAAGTACAACAATAGCTTAAAAACAAAAATAAAACAAACAATGAAAGAAAACAGAAATAGTCCTTGGCGCACTATCTGGTATATAAACCTGCAGAAAAATGAAGTCCAAAGATCTTGGTAGTGAGGATTGTTGGTCCGGAATCCAATCGTACTCAAAGTCCTCTGAGGTGGTGGAATCAGATTTGTGCGAATGATGCTTTAATGCATGCCAGACCAATATGATTGGGTTCAAAGCAGGATCTTAATGAATGTTGCAGATGTGTTTTGGGGTCAATGTCTTGGAAGGACTGGTGACCACTCCAGATGTGAAGTATTCAGAAATGTTACGTTCTTCCCTCTGAGCAATAATGACCTTCGGTATGTAGACTCTCTAATATGAGGAAAAAGCCTTAATGGACTGGTCATGCACAGCTGCATCTAAAGACTTAGTAAACAATTATTTGGAAGTCTGACTCCTCCTCCCTGTCAGACTTCCAAATAATTGTTTACTAAGTCTTTAGATGCAGCTGTGCATGACCAGTCCATTAAGGCTTTTTCCTCATATTAGAGAGTCTACATACAGAAGGTCATTATTGCTCAGAGGGAAGAACGTAACATTTCTGAATACTTCACATCTGGAGTGGTCACCAGTCCTTCCAAGACATTGACCCCAAAACACATCTGCAACATTCATTAAGATCCAGCTTTGAACCCAATCATATTGGTCTGGCATGCATTAAAGCATCATTCGCACAAATCTGATTCCACCACCTCAGAGGACTTTGAGTACGATTGGATTCCGGACCAACAATCCTCACTACCAAGATCTTTGGACTTCATTTTTCTGTCAGGTTTATATACCAGATAGTGCGCCAAGGACTATTTCTGTTTTCTTTCGTTATTTATTTTATTTTTGTTTTTAAGATATAAAAAATGTTAGTTGGAAAAAGACTTTTAGATGGGTGACATTGGACGTGATGTCACTTTACTCAATCATAGATCACGAGCAAGGGATTCGAGCAGTGGAATTTTTTCTTGATGCTTCTACATTGTCCATTTCATTACGTGCCTTTCTTTTGGATTCTATTATGTTTCTGCTCACCCATAATTATTTTTCTTTTGATGCACAATTTTATCTTCAGACACGGGGTACTGCTATGGGGACGTCATTTGCCCCCTCTTATGCTAATTTGTTTGTGGGTCTTTGGGAATCCACACACATTTTCGGTGCTGATAATTCTTTTCGTCATCAGATTATTTTCTATAAACGGTATATTGACGATTTGATTATGATTTGGGATGGGGATTTATTATCACTGCATGCCTTTATTCATACACTTAATACTAATTCTTTAAATCTTAAATTTACTTATGAAGAACACATGAATCACATCAATTATTTAGACATTACTTTATTTATTGACACGACAGGCACTATTCAAACGGACATTTTTAGAAAGCCTCATTCACGTAATACTTTATTGGAAGCAGACAGCAGTCATTCTAAATCATTCATTCGAAGTATACCCAAGGCTGAATTCCTTCGACTAAGACGGCTTTGTTCAAATGACGATTTATTTGAGCATCAAGCAGAGGAATTAAAAACTCGATTTGCTCAAAGAAAATATAATCACACTGATATTGAAGCAGCATATCTGTGTGTCAAATCTACAAACAGGATCGATTTGTTATCGAACTCGTCTGTGAAGTTCAAGAAGAAACATGAATTGGATCGAGTGACGTCTGCTCTATTTGTCACCCAGTTTAGTCGCCAGGCTGAACAGATTCGTTCTATCATTTATAAACATTGGGGGACCCTCACTCTTGATAAGGACCTACATAGTTCAGTTAACCAGGGTCCAGCCATTACTTTTAGGAAATCCAAATCCTTATCTGACTATCTTTCTCCAAGATTGTTTTACTCTAAGAAGTCTAACAAATCTGTTTAAAATAAAAGGTTTTTTTAAATGTGGAAAATGTTGCGTTTGCTGCTATGCGAAACCAATTAAGTCTATTAAGACTATTTATTCTAAAAAGAACTATAGGATCCCATCCTTTATTAATTGTGACTCACAATTTGTCATATACTTTCTTACCTGTGGCTGTGGCCAAGGGTACGTGGGCTGCACTATACGCCCTGTTAAAAACAGAATCATGGAGCATATACGTTCCATTAAAAGAAAAGATTTCATGTTACCAGTTTCAAAACATTTTACTGGCTGTCCTTCAGGAGGTCTATCAAATGTTCATTTTTCTGCTGTAGAACTGGTGCCCATGCCCATGAGAGGGGGTGATAGATTAAAGCTCCTCAACCAGCGGGAGATGTTTTGGATCCATTCTTTGGATACATTATCCCCTGCAGGAATTAATACAGAATGGGATCTAGAAAAGGTGAAGGGAAACACAAAATGGATGTGCCCCCTAAAAGAATTCACTTAAATGCACACCATAACAGTGTAAAAATTAACTTTTAATAAATTTACTTAAAACATATATTACCAAAGTAATGTGTAATGTGAATTAAAAATATATTAAATCAACGCTATCAGGCAACCTTGTCGTCAGTTATAAGTTCATACTATCCCATTTAACCACTTAATAATGGTGGGATATGGAGGACACAGATTGCTAGGAGTCAGGGTGTTAACCCCTCTGGAGCAACGGTGAGACCCAATAATGGAAGTGTATAGATGTACACAAGTGAGTGGCCAATGGGTTAAATGTCCAGCTACCTTGCTAGATCAGCCAGCACTGCGCACTATAATGGAGACTTTAGTGTGTTAAAATAAGAGTGCTAGAGTGATAAAGCTGGCAAATGCAGTGATAATGGTAGTACATACACTGCTTGTCCGGGATGGGAAGGGAGCGAAGATAGCAGGGATACACCATGAAAAATAAAAAATAAATGCATACAATAGTGTAATAAGTTCTTTTCAATCTGGATAAAACATGTATGTCTTGGCTCTATAGCAATGCCTACTTACAGCAGGTCAAAAGGTAAAAAGCATTGATCTACACAGCAGGTAGAAAGGTGTCAGGATCTTCAGGAACAACAGCCCAGGTTTACAGCATAAGAAATCAGCACCTCAGCTCAGACGTCAGTAGATGTGAGTGGATCAGAGACATGCAAAAGAAAGGCAGACCATAGTGTCGATCGTGCATAAAATTTATATAAACAAACAACAAATTTTAGGAATTGTACTCACATTGTGTACATAATCATAGTTCACATAAGGCTTTACTTGAGGCAAATGGAGTGCTGGTTCAGTGTGGAGCAGCTCACCGGGGATCTTCTCCTTAGACTCACAACAGACCGGGTGGGAGATGGCGTCTGACGTCACATCCGCTGTTGGGGTGACGGCATCCGGTCTTGGAGGCAAACGGTGGGGGAACTCAGCAACTCTGAAGCCTTCAGTAGAAAGAGCAGCTGCAGCAATGAAAGTGGCTCTACGCGTTTCGTCGTACTAGACAACTTCCTCAGGAGCATTCATTGAGGAGATCCCCGGTGAGCTGCTCCACACTGAACCAGCACTCCATTTGCCTCAAGTAAAGCCTTATGTGAACTATGATTATGTACACAATGTGAGTACAATTCCTAAAATTTGTTGTTTGTTTATATAAATTTTATGCACGATCGACACTATGGTCTGCCTTTCTTTTGCATGTCTCTGATCCACTCACATCTACTGACGTCTGAGCTGAGGTGCTGATTTCTTATGCTGTAAACCTGGGCTGTTGTTCCTGAAGATCCTGACACCTTTCTACCTGCTGTGTAGATCAATGCTTTTTACCTTTTGACCTGCTGTAAGTAGGCATTGCTATAGAGCCAAGACATACATGTTTTATCCAGATTGAAAAGAACTTATTACACTATTGTATGCATTTATTTTTTATTTTTCATGGTGTATCCCTGCTATCTTCGCTCCCTTCCCATCCCGGACAAGCTACTATTGAAAGGAATCTGTACACATTCCTGGAAGGTTAAGAATTTGATCAGTGATCACCTTGACACATTTTATTTTGAATTTTAATTTTGTGCACTATTTTATCACAGATTGGGTGTGGTTAGCGCCGGTAACAAATCACTTTAAGTTCACTTAGTACATACACTGCAGCATAGACCTGCCAGACACGGCAGTGCTGTGCAAGGAAAGCAGGCACACTCACTATAAAATTAAAGGATTAAATAAATAACTAACTAATGGGATCAACACAGTTAGAGCCAGGAGACTGCTGACACTACATTAAAACAGCTCCAAGTAGGAGACTGACAACATTGCGCGTCCAACGCGCGTTTCCCTCCAGCAAAGGAGCTTCTTCAGGGACAAATTTTAAATCTAAAACATTTTCATGAACATTTTGTATGAGTATTCTTGCTATGCTTCCGTCTCACGATGATAATAATGATTGTCTGTTTATTAAGTTATTTATTATTGTCATTTTTTTCTGCTTTCTAGTGATCAAATAAGATATATATTTATTAATGAATTCAATTGTCCTACATTTTCTTTTGGCATCTATTCTTCTTTATTATTTATTATTTGTTTTCCTTTTTCTAACTATATATTTACTTTTTTCTAGAATAATATTGTGTTTTACATATGTCCTTTAAACCATATCTATTGTGTCTAGGCGTTTGATGATATACCATTCATATGCCATCTTATGATATTAAAATTAACAAATCAATGGGTTAAATATACATTGAATATTCACTATAGATTTGGACATGTGTATGTTTATGTTTCCACAGTTGATATATATGTGTTATTGATATTTCTTTTGTATGTGATTGGTCTTTTTTATTAATTTTTTACCTGTTTATTCCCTCTATGTGGATCTCTTCCCTCTGAGCATTACGCCCCTTTCCTGTGTTTCATTTCACAGGGAATTTGTGTCCTGGGGGTTTGTGTTTACCTGGACACAGGTGGGCGGTGCTTTTGAGGGTGTAAACCATATAAGAGTTTGATTAAGACCAGTGAAACTACTCTTTGATAAAGCGCACCATGCGAGAGGTTTCTCTTTTTAATTAGTTATGTCCCAATAAATAATTTGTTATTTTTTCTATTAGCCTCCAGTTCTCGTTTTTTCATAGTTGTGATCCAAGTCTTTTCCTTCCTGCTTACTACGTACAGTCAAGCTGGTGGTTTTATTAAATCTACCAGTCTTAAACACTGGCATATTCTGCAAAATGATGATATATTATCTGAAAGTTGCTGTGTACCACCAATGGTGGCATTCAAAAGAGGGAGGAATCTGGCGGATAGCCTGATACATGCAGATAATGAGGGTAACTACAGAACTCCTCATTTTCTGGAGGGTGGCAGACCGGGTAACTTTAGATGCATGAGCTGCTCGGTCTGTAACAGTCTGACTACCGGTAGTCAATTCAGTCACCCCCCAAAGCGGGAGAATCATAAAAATTAAAAATAGACGCCCCACAGCGTGTGCTCCGCTGCTACAGAGACTGGAACAGTGAAAGACATTATTGCTTGGCACGGCGAATTGGCTGTACTGCTGTTCAGCTGAACTGGAGACCTCCTAAGTACTACCTTGAGGCTGAGGGCTGTACTAACAGCTAACCGATTGGAAGACCACCCAGGCCCTACCCCGAGGCTGAGGGATTGAGAAGGAGAGAGCCACGACATCTCTATTGGCGTCCGTTGGTGCTTGGGTAACATTAACCCTGAAATGATTGTTTTTTCTATCTAAATGTACGCTTAATACTCACCTTTATTTTGTGGTTACTAATATAATTTTTAATGCACTATGAGCGTTGTGCGCTGTGTTTTTTTGTATTTCTGTTTGCTATTAGGGGGTATTTGAGCCATCCCTGGTGCCACAGCTGCAGACGTTCCATATACTCTACGTGTTTAAAGGTCACCTCTTTTTGTACATCACTATATCACCTCACTTTTATTGATTGTAGTTGCGCACTATATCTTTTCACATTTTCTCACTCCAGATAGGGAGACTTTCTTATTGAGACGTGAAGCATTCTGGATACATGCTTTAAATACCAGCAACGGTATGGGTCTTAATGAGCAACAGAATTTAAAATGCTTCCTTAATAGAAGGTAATTTTTTGTCTTTCTACAGGCATATTTGATCTTGCACCATCCATGGACTCTGCACTTACCTATTGGGAAAATTATCCTTTTTGTGTGGTTTTTTTCCCTCCCCTCCCTCCCCCTTCTCTCCCCCCCCCCCCCCCCTGGCTGTGTGTACCCATTTCTGACTAGGTATACACACTAGTATATTCTAAATACTGATGTACTGCATATTCTTATGTGGCATTTCACGGTAACTTTGCAGGATTATACTGATGTCATCAGCAGTATACAGTCACATGTTTTTAATAGTATATTGCTGTATTAGTTTTGTGCACATATGCTTTATGAATATTTTGGTGTGTGGTTTATTTACACTTTCAGGGTGATTTATAGGAGTGTGTCACTCCTCCCTGCTCTGACACTGATCCCATGGCGACGGATACATCTTTGTCCAGCCCTGTGAGTACAGTCTTGATTGGTGCACACCCCCCCCTTCCCCCCGACGGGCGGGTCACGCTGACGTCATCATGGGGGAGTGTTCAGTCTGGGGAGAGGTGTGGCTGTGGCTGCATTCCTCCAAGACAGCTCTATGCTGTATTGCCAGGGATTTAGACCTAGACGTCTGACGTCACTAGGGGGCGCCATATGGTAGCTCTGACATCACTAGGGGGCGCCATATGGTAGCTCTGACGTCACTAGGGGGCGTCAACATCCTGGTTATGTGGCAGAGCGGGGAGAGTATCAGGGGGGTGGTATATATTGTGACTGTTTTCTTGTGTTTGGTAGCCTTCACCTTGAGAAAGGCAGTATTAGACTGCCGAAACGTTGGACTTTATGGCATATTAAACCTCCTTTGAGTAAGACCGTGTGCCTGCTTCTTCTTCTTTGTCCGGCTACAGGAAGGGTCAGGAGACAGGGAGGACAGAGGCAGGAGAAACCCATCTGACTCTGGCCTTGCCTGTCCCTACGAATACAAACATACAACCCCTCACTGAATAACATAGCCCTAACCCCATGTAATAATCCTGGGTGTAAACAAAATAATGGTTTTATGAATATTGTAATGGTTTATTAGGGACCTAGGAGGTGGCTAGTGGTGCTGTTATGTGTATTTTTGTTTATTGTGGGTAGTGGGGGTGGATGAACGGGGTATTGGCCCCAAGGATGGGTGTTTAGGCCTACCGGGTGGGGGGGGGTAGCGGGAGGGGTTAACCCCTTCATTACCTTAGCGGTATTAACCACGAAGTTAAAGAAGAGGTTAAGTCATCCTGCAACCCCCTGGCAAGGCCTAAACACCCACCCAGGGCCAAATACCACCTTCACCCACCCCCGCTACCCACAATAAGCCTGGCACGGGTGTATAACCCCTTCATTGCCTTGGCGGTAATGAAGTTGCCTGTAAATGCATTTTTTATGCATCGGATTCATGCCGGGGGTCTCTGGTGCTGATATTAATGGATATCAGCTCTGGGACACATGCATGTTATTTTCATCGCAGCTTCACCCCACCTTCTTGCCAACTTTTGTGGCGGGACAATTTGGAGAAGAAACAGCAATTTTAAAGTGGCGATCAGCCGCAATAAGCTGATCAGGGCTTATAGAATTGAGCGTGTTTGAAAAACTGGCGATCAGTGCTGAAAAGTGGCTTATCACCGCGCGTCTGCCGATTTTATTTATTTATTTATTTTCCGGCAAAAAAACCCCGGTTATTTTTGCTCTAATCGCCAGCTTCTCTGGGCTTTCTGAATCGCTGTAGGCTTTTTTGGCTATAAACTGGTGATAAGTGGCTTATCGCTGCTTACTGCATGAGGGCCTTAGGGAGGATTTGTTCCTGTAAAGTACACCTAGTTTGGCATAGGATTTGGATGTCAGGGTATCAATGTGCATCCCAAATGTTAAATGGGAGTTGAACTATATGCCCAGATATTTCAAACAAGTAACAGGGGCTAGGATGGTATTAGAGCTGGTTTTTATCTGAAGCTCTGTCATTGGCAGCTTTAGCAATTTAGCTCTGGTCCCAAATACCATTGTTACAGTCTTGTCAGTGTTTAAAATCAGTTTGTTTTGGGAAATCCAGTTTCAAGTCTCAAAAAATCAGATTGAAGTATGTGTTCAAGGTCAGAGAGGCGAGGGCTGCGTGCATATAGGATCAGATCCAAGGCCTCTCACAATAACCTGTTAGGAATATTATTTTCTCATCTATCCGACATAAGTATAAAATATACTCTACCAAGACCCCTAATACAGAGTTACCCACCTTATACGGGAGCAGCTGCCAGACGAGTACAGTAAATGTATCTTATTTCTTTTACCACTGGAGGGCAGCGTGGAGTTGCAAGGAGTGGCGCCCGTAAGGACGACGTGCCAGTTAGGCGGAAGGAGACGCGCACACACTTTTATGTGAAACGGATATTTTTGGGGAGGGATTTAGTAGTCTGAGTGAGAAAATTGATATTTTGTCACAATGGAAAAATGGAAAAATTAACCATTTAAATATGCACAGATTTTATCCCACGTTTGGAAATTAGGGATGTTGCCTAAAAGTCTGAGAATGCATTAAGTGCCACCCACGGGCTTTAATGAAGCAGCATTTGTGGGATAAAGGGAACAGCATCCTGTATAAAGGTATTTTGGGCTCGATATAAATAATTGAAGCCAAAAACTAATATTAAGTAAATTGAGAATGGAAAAATATTCAGCACAAACGTACAGAATGTGATATTCTGAGAGATCTTACAGATGTTATCAAATCCCACAATGAATATATAGAAAATGTCTGTATAGAACGAGTCAAACAAGAATATGCCAATAAAACGTTTAATTGGGAGATACAGGGGCCACAATTCAGGTCAGTTAGCTGGAAGAAGGGAAGCCGGTCAGCCAGAAGAGCAGGTCCTCCGGTCAGCCAGAAGAGCAGGTCAGCCGGTCAGCTCTGAGATCAGCATTACTTATATCCCCTAAACGTTGTCCCCTGCATGTAATGCGCAGAACAGCCTGCACTGCATATACTGTACATGAGATACTTAACCCTTTCTTTTCGCTCGACTCTAATCTGAATGATTTGCTAATTGGTTTGTAATTAGAGAGATATTTGTAGCAGAATCCCATGTATGTTCTTTTTACCTTTTTAGATACCGTTTTGTGTAATAAAAGATATGAGATCAGAGGGGCTTCCTGTTTGCACTCGTGTTTTGGCAGAAGTGTATATGTGACCCTATAAATCTCCCTCACACCCGGCTTGGCAGCGTGACACTAGTGCAATGACCTGGGGAAGAATCACTGAGCTGTTAGCAATAGATACAACGGATAGAAAAGACACTACACATAGGTTGGATTAAAGAGAGTATTTTATTGAAATAATGAATCTCTTTGCTGGTAGGGGCCTGCAGCACATTGCAGAGCAATATAGTAACACGCAGAGCAATGCACTGCAGGCCCCTCCGGCAGCAAAGGAGTGAAGACCAATGCAGGGTGTATAAAGATCTCACTGATAATTCATGCACAAAGGGCAATTTGTTGCTGTGATCCAGAGGAAGGCGAAACATAACCCCTGCTGTGCAATGGGGGAAAAAAATTCCTTCCTGACCCCATTAAATGGCGATCGGAGGGTCCCTGGATCACTGCGCAGTGAGATCAGATGGAGCAGCACAGATCAGCGTTGTTATACACAGGGGCACACTCAGTATATAGAGATGTGGGTGATGGGGCCCTTGTGCCCCTGTGTATAACTCATCTGCTCCCCCATCCCCCTGCATATCTATCCCATTCACCCCTTTTCCTCCTGCATACCTCGCAGGGCCGGCCGGCCATTAGGCGGTCGCCTAGCGCGCAAAGGTCCTAGGGGCGCATTAATAATCATTATTATTTTTTTTCTTATTATTTCTAATTTATTTATCTTTTTTTTTAAATTATTATTCTTTTTTTTTATCCAGTATTTTGGCGCCCTTTTGTTTTTATTTTGCGTCGCGCTGGGGTGCGGTCGCACCCCCTGCAGTCCCGATAGCTACGCCACTGTTTATTTTATTATTTTATTTATCTTGTTATTTTTTATACAACTGGGGCACAAATTTTAAGTTTCGCCTCGGGCGCATGAAACCCGTGCTCCGGCCCTGCTCCTTGTTCTCTCTCACCCTCTCACGCCCAATATCCCTATCTCCCTCTAGTACCTGCCCCTCCCGCAGCCTTCCTGATCTTATCTGCCTCTCCTGCGGTCAAACCAACTTCTCAGGGCCCCTAGAATACCCCTGTATCTACACCCTGGCTCCTCTGCTACCTGCTCCCGGCTTCTTCTCCGCCTAAAAAAGGTGAAGCAGCAGATCTGTCCGCACCTCTCGTATTCTCCTACCTGCTCCTGGGGTCTTCTCCTCCGCCTAAAAAAGGTGAAGCAGCAGATCTGTCCGCACCTCTCGTATTCTCCTACCTGCTCCTGGGGTCTTCTCCTCCGCCTAAAAAAGGTGAAGCAGCAGATCCGGCCACACCTGTCGTATGCTCCTTGGTCATCGTACACCACGTCTGCCTCCTCGGCCGCCTTGTAGCCCACCTCATTGTTCCACTTGACGCCCGCTTTTTCGTATGCCTCGTCGTCCGCCTCGTAGCCCGCCTCGTCGTCTGGTGGCACAAAGGGCACCACCTTCGTGCGTGTCCTGACCTGCAGGAGACATGAAGTGTTTGTAACCAGGGACAGTGATACTCTGTATCGCAAGAGCTCCTGTGCCACTTATACCCCCTCCGCAATACCACGTTATACCGCCCTCCACAGGGCAAATACCCGTTATACCCACCTCCCCAGGCCCAGTACCCAGTTATACAACCCTCCCAAGGCCCAGTACCCTGTTATACACCCCTCCCAAGGCCCAGTACCCTGTTATACGCCCCTCCCCAGGCCCAGTACCCTGTTATACACCCCTCCCCAGGCCCAGTACCCTGTTATACACCCCTCCCAAGGCCCAGTACCCTGTTATACACCCCTCCCCAGGCCCAGTACCCATTATGTACCCCTCCCCAGAAGGTCATATTTCTATTTATCAAAAATACATTGAGTAACCTCTGGTTTTCAGGCATGTCCTAGGGGAGTTATCACAGAGACACAGAAACGTCGCTGAGTTTGGTGAGTAACTCCCTTAACCTCTCAGCAGTTGAATTCCCCATTAGGCGCTTAACACGTTAAAAACAAGCGTTGCTATTTCTCTGCATGAAGTTGCAGGTAATTGGAAGAGTTACACAGTGACGGCTATTTCATCACTCACCTTCTTCTCCCGAAACGGTCTTTTCTGTCTTATTTCCGGCTTCACATCGGATATCCATATCCATTCTTGGCCTCTGATCTGTATGCAAGACAATGCTTTAAGACAGGGTTGCGCAACCTTTTTCCCCTGCTCCCCCCTCCCCCCTCCCCACCTTGTCTCCGACGTTCTGATGTAACGACGTCATGTGATATCACGTTGCTATGGCAATGCCACATCATGTGACGCCACGCTGCTGTCGCCAGAAGCCGCCGGAGACAAGGAAAGGGAACTTACAGAGGACTTGCGCGCGATTTCCGGCATTTAATTTAAATGCTGTGGGGAAGAGCGAGGGGCCACTGTAAGCGCCGAGCCCCTCCTCCCAAGAAAATGTCGCGCCCCTCGATTTGCACACCCCTGCTTTAAGAGATATTCTGGGACGCTCCAACTCCTCCATCGGACCCTTCCTCATACTCATATTGACTGACCTTGCAGTGCTCTGCCCTGACTTGCACTGACCTGCTATGATGCCTCTCAAAATACCATGCTAACTCATTCTGAACATACATGTGTCCTTTCTACATGTTACTCAGCTTGTATGGGCCACAGACAGCTTTCCCGGGGTCCAGGACTAGTTTCCACCGGGGACCCTCACCCATGGGTCGGCGACCTTGCGAGAACCCACCCCCCCCCCAACCTGTTTTCTCTTGCACTGCCATAGACTACAACATTTCGGCCTGCTGGTCTTTTTCAGGTAAAGTGGCTAAACCCACTAAATCCAGCAAAGAAAGGCCAGCAGCCAAAACATTGTAGTCTGTGGCACAATAAATTATCTTTTTTTATTCAAATCTGTGTGCCCTTTTCCATCAATCTTATTGTATACATTGGACGAAATGCCGGTCTTCCCTGAGACTAAGGGGCACTGGTAAAAGTATCACTAATTGTTTTTTTTGGTATGCAGCAAATCCCCATCATTTTTGCGTTCTCTTGCTCTGCC
Organism: Ascaphus truei; assembly: GCF_040206685.1. NCBI lineage: Eukaryota > Metazoa > Chordata > Amphibia > Anura > Ascaphidae > Ascaphus > Ascaphus truei. The sequence goes on along the minus strand of NW_027456776.1, from coordinate 321,453 downwards.
CCAATCTGACACACCACCTTGCTCTCTCACCCCCCTCTTACACTCCCCCATCACCCTTTCCTTCCCCAAAGGTTGTCCTTTAATCAGATCTTACCCAAATTGTCTCCATCTCCCTTGGAAATGTTCTGTCTTTAAGCTGTGTGGCTCCTCTTGATCCGAACTTTCTTAGCTGACCCCTTTAGGTTTCGGCTCCGAGGGTCTAAAAAATAAGCGACTCCGAAAAGATGTGAAATATGCACAAGGGTCCTAAAATATTTATCTAATGGGGCTCTGAGGGGGAGACTTAAATACTAGTTAATATAATCTATTTAACTAACAAATATGATCTATTAAACTAAGAAATATAATGTATCAAACTAAATAAATATCTATTAAACTAATAAATAGAATCTATTGTACTAAGAAATATAATCTATTCAACTAAATAAATATAATCTATTTAAAAACAATACAATAAAAAGCTGGAGAAATGATACGTTAACCAAGCCACAGATGTGATGCCAATGAGCGTTGAACTCCTTGCAGATCCACCGTCAGCTGGTTGTGGCAGAAAGTGGTGACATGCAGTAGAACAGAGTGGTTGAGCTGTAACCACGGCAGTCAGGTCAGAAATCAACACAATATTTTTTGAAATTTAGAATGAGAATGTTCAATATGTCACATTCTGGGCTCAGACCCTGAGCCCTGTCACATGTTAGCAGCTTGTGATAATAGAAGATATCCATATACTGGGATGTGATAAGAGACATGAAGGTCATTTTATACTGGGACCCATAACCTGCTTTATATGAAGTATCATTTTACACTAATTAGTAGAGATGCTACATTTTGAAAAATAGCGCTTTTGGCGACATTGTTCATTTTCTCTACAAATGATAAATGAAAAAGTTGGATAAAACGTTATATGTGTGTGTGCGCGTGCAATATATATATATATATACACATATACATACATACACATATAGTATGTTTATATATATATATCATACTATATGTATATATATTGTCTGTTTTATACACACATACACGTGTGTGTATATGTATGTGTGTGTGTGTGTATATATGTGTGTGCGTGTGTATATATATGGTATAACCCAGAGGTGCGCAAAGTGGAGGGCGGGAGATTTTTCGGGGGGGGGGGGGGGGGGGGGGGAGGCGCACGGGCGGTTGCAGAGGCCCCGCGCACTTCCTCGAGGCATTAAAATTAAATGCCGGGGGATCGCGTGAGGCCTCTGCAATGCTATTACTTACCTTGACTCTGCCGGCGTCACTCGTGTCCATGGCAACGCGGTGTTAAATTACGCCGCGGGGTCATGTGACATCACCCTCGTCAAATGCCGCTGCCGGTCACGTGACGCCGCATCAAGGTAAAGGAGGGGGTGGGGGCGCGAGCTCCCCTGGTATAACCAATAAATAATATAGCTGATATAGCAATTTGGTTGTGGCTAGAGAAAGATTATAGTGGCAGTGAGAATTAGTGGCCAGAATTAATAACTAAAAAGTAGCTGTAATAAAATAATAATAAACACTATGCCTAAACACAATAACAGTCCAGAAACTTAGCTCTAATAGCTATGTTATAACTCAATCATAAAAGGATCCAATTCGGGCATCCTCTGGAGTCCTGGCAGCTCTCTTCGGGGAAACAACCACCTCCTCGATAGATACCTAAACAAAAAAAAAGAAGAGAAAGCGCCCGCTCCATGTGTAAATTCGGTTTAACAATTTCATTTCCTGGACAAGATAAAAATAACAAACTCACAAACATCCGTTTGGTAAAAGCGTTGTATGAGACAGGCTCGTGCTCCGTGGTAATCCGGTGGTCAATCCGGTGGTCAATCCGCAGCTCCAGACTTTGGACGATGACCGGGAAACTCGATAGGCTGCGCCCCTTGCAGTGTGGTCCTCCGGCAATCTGTAGTATGCAGTTGTGATTCCACTCTGTAATTCCGGTGTCTCGCCTTGTTCGCGTACCAACTTCCCTTCCGGCGTCAAGACGGATAGTGTGGCAATAGCAACGAGAAGAATGTACCTACGTGTTTCTTCAGCACACGGCTGATTTCATCAGAGGATAATGCTACAACTCAGTCGTAATGGTTTTATAGTCCTACAGTCCAATTGGTAATGGCATAATAGATCACATATGTTACTGATTTTAGATAATAATAGATTCTTGTATGACACACACACACGAACACATATACATATATATATATATATATATATATATGTATATATATATACATACACACATATATATATTTACACACACATACATATATTTACACACACATATATATATATATATATATATATATATATATATATATATATATATATATATATGAAACCAGGTGTCCCACCAAGGAGACAAAAAACAGCACTCAAGGTATATGTGTAGAGGTATAAGTACCGTGTTAGCCGAGCTTCAATAATCATAAAATAATAAAAAAATAATATCATCTATTTATTTTTTGATTATATATATATATATATATATATATATATATATATATATATATATATATATATATATAGATAACAGCAGGCACTTCAAAGGCTCCAAAGAAATAAGTGCTTGTTCAACAAAAATTACAGGAAACCAGGTGTCCCACCAAGGAGACAAAAAACAGCACTCAAGGTATATTGCAAAAGTGTATTTGAAAAAAAGCAGGCACATATAAATCCAACGTTTCGGTCCTGTATAGGGCCTTCCTCACGCCCCTGAGGAAGGTCCTATACAGGACCGAAACGTTGGATTTATATGTGCCTGCTTTTTTTCAAATACACTTTTGCAATATACCTTGAGTGCTGTTTTTTGTCTCCTTGGTGGGACACCTGGTTTCATATATATATATATATATATATATATATATATATATATATATATATATATATATATATATATATATATATATATATATATATATATATATATACTAGCTGAGAGCCCCGGCGTTGCCCGGGATGTTTGTGGTGTGGGTGTGGCATTTGGGTGAGGAGTGGTCAACGCGGCCCATGTGCGGTGGTAGTGCTGCTGTGGCTGTACTGATGGTGATTGTATCGGTGTGCTGATTTTGGAGGGTTTGGTGCTGATGTGGGGGTGCGGATGTGGGGGTGCGGATGTGGGTGTGCCGATGGGGGAGGTGCAAAGGTGCCGATGTGTGGGTGCTGATGGTGTTGATGGGGGCTGGGAATGGCGGGGAGCCGAGAATGCCAGTGTGCTGGGGGGGCATGGGATAGCGGTGTGCTGATGTGGTTTTGCTGGGGATAGTGTGTGTGTGTATACGTGTGTGTGTATACACACGTGTGTGTGTATACACGTGTGTGTGTATACATGTTTGTGTGTGTGTATACATGTTTGTGTGTATACATTGTATGTGTGTGTGTGTGTGTATACATGTGTACGTGTGTGTGTGTGTGTACGTGTGTGTATACACATGTGTGTGTATACACATGTGTGTATAGACGTGTATACACATGTGTGTGTAGACATTGTGTGTATGTATATATTGTGTGTGTGTGTGTATACATGTGTACGTGTGTGTATACACATGTGTATACACATGTGTGTATACATAGTATGTGTGTGTGTGTGTGTGTACATGTGTGTGTGTGTACATTTGTGTGTGTATACATGTTTGTGTGTGTGTATACATGTTTGTGTGTGTGTGTACATTTGTGTGTGTGTGTACATTTGTGTGTGTATACATGTTTGTGTGTGTGTATACATGTTTGTGTGTGTGTATACGTGTGTGTATACATGTGTGTGTATACACGTGTGTGTGTGTGTGTGTGTGTGTATACATGTGTGTGTGTATACATTATGTGTATGTATACGTGTGTGTGTATGTGTACATGTGCGTGTGTGTATGTCTCCATGTGTGTGTATACACATGTGTATATACACATGTGTATACACGTGTGTATACACGTGTGTATACATGTTTGTGTGTATACATAGTATGTGTGTGTGTGTGTATACATGTGTGTGTGTACATTTGTGTGTATACATGTTTGTGTGTGTATACACGTGTGTATGTGTGTGTGTGTATACATGTGTGTGTGTATACATGTGTGTGTGTATACATGTGTGTGTGTATACATGTGTGTGTGTATACATGTGTGTGTGTGTGTACGTGTGTGTATGTGTACATGTGCGTGTGTGTATGTCTCCATGTGTGTGTGTATGTCTCCATGTGTGTGTGTACGTGTACATGTGTGTGAGTATACGTGTACATGTGTGTGTGTGTACGTGTCTACGTGTACATGTGTGTGTGTGTCTACGTGTACATGTGTGTGTGTCTACGTGCGTGTGTATACGTGTGTGTGTGTCTACGTGTGTGTGTGTATACGTGTGTGTGCGTATACGTGTGTGTGTGTGTCTACGTGTGTGTGTGTGTCTACGTGTGTGTGTGTGTCTACGTGTGTGTGTGTGTCTACGTGTGTGTGTCTACGTGTGTGTGCGTGTGTCTACGTCTGTGTGTGTGTCTACGTGTGTGTGTGTACACGTGTGTCTACGTGTGTGTTTGTACGTGTGTGTGTTTGTACGTGTGTGTGTGTGTATACGTGTGTGTACGTGTGTGTGTGTGTAAACGTGTGTCTGTGTGTATACGTGTGTGTCTGTGTGTATACGTGTGTGTCTGTGTGTATACGTGTGTGTCTGTGTGTATACGTGTGTGTCTGTGTGTATAGGTGTGTGTGTGTGTGTATAGGTGTGTGTGTGTGTATAGGTGTGTGTGTGTGTATAGGTGTGTCTGTGTGTCTACGTGTTTGTTTGTGTCTACGTGTGTCTACGTGTGTCTGTGTGTCTACGTGTGCCTGTGTGTATACGTGTGTGTGTGTGTATACGTGTGTCTGTATAGGTGTGTGTGTGTGTGTGTGTGTGTGTGTGTGTGTGTGTGTGTGTGTGTGTGTGTGTGCGTGTGTGTCTGTCTACATGTGTGTGTGTGTCTACATGTGTGTGTGTGTCTACATGTGTGTGTCTGTGGACGTGTGTGTGTGCCTACATGTGTGTGTGTGCGTGTGTGTGTGTGTGTGCCTACATGTGTGTGTGTGCGCCTACATGTGTGTGTGCGCCTACATGTGTGTGTGTGTGTGGTCTCTGTGTGTGTGTGTGTCTCTGTGTATGTGTATGTGTATGTATATATATATATATATATATATATATATATATATATATATATATATATATATATAGTGTGTGTGTGTATGTATGGAGGGTTGAGGCTGGCAATGAAGGAATGGGGGGGTGTGGGGGGAGAGCTGCTTACCTTGCAGTCGGCAGCATGTTCCTCGAGGTGAGGCCTCCTGCAGGGCGGGAGCCCCCCCGCTGCCTCCGGCTCGAGGTGAGGCCTCCTGCAGGGCGGGAGCCCCCCCGCTGCCTCCGGCTCGAGGTGAGGCCTCCTGCAGGGCGGGAGCCCCCCCGCTGCCTCCGGCTCGAGGTGAGGCCTCCTGCAGGGCGGGAGCCCCCCCGGCTCGAGGTGAGGCCTCCTGCAGGGCGGGAGCCCCCCCGGCTCGAGGTGAGGCCTCCTGCAGGGCGGGAGCCCCCCCGGTGCCTCCGGCTCGAGGTGAGGCCTCCTGCAGGGCGGGAGCCCCCCCGCTGCCCACCGGCTCGAGGTGAAGCCTCCTGCAGGGCGGGAGCCCCCCCGCTGCCCTCCGGCTCGAGGTGAGGCCTCCTGCAGGGCGGGAGCCCCCCCGCTGCCCCCCGGCTCGAGGTGAGGCCTCCTGCAGGGCGGGAGCCCCCCCGCTGCCCTCCGGCTCGAGGTGAGGCCTCCTGCAGGGCGGGAGCCCCCCCGCTGCCCTCCGGCTCGAGGTGAGGCCTCCTGCAGGGCGGGAGCCCCCCCGCTCGAGGTGAGGCCTCCTGCAGGGCGGGAGCCCCCCCGCTGCCCTCTGGCTCGAGGTGAGGCGGCGGTGCCGAGGAGCGTTGCAGGCGGCGCCGGGTAGGCTGGTCTTTGCTGTGAGGGGGGTGGGAGAGGTGAGCCGGTGCCGAGGAGCGTGCGGCGAGGCCCGTGGGTATGCTGCCTCACCCATCCGGCCGCTCCCACGTGGATGTGAGGCGGGAGGCAGCGTGTTGTGGCCGCTCCCCCGCGTGTGTCCCGGGCGCTCGCTCCGCTCCCCCGCTGACTGTAGCGGCGCCGGGGTGTGAGCTTGGGGGGGGGGGGGGTGTGAGCTTGGGGGGGGGGGAGGGTGTGTGAGCTTGGGGGGGGGGGGGTGTGTGAGCTTGGGGGGGGGGGTGAGCTTGGGGGGGGGGTGAGGTGTGTGTGAGCTTGGGGGGGGGGGGGGGTGTGTGTGTGTGTGTGTGTGTGTGTGTGTGTGTGTGTGTGTGTGTTTTTTTTTTTTTTTTTTTTTTTTGTGGACCTTTGGCCCGTCACTCCGCCTCAGGGGCGGGCCAAGGGGGTGGTGTGAGTGTGTGAGGCCAATGAGAGGTGTGCGGGGGCGGGCGGCCCATGGGACCAATGAGATTGCCGCTAGGGACACCGGACATCCAGCAGGCAGGCATGCATGCAGGCAGGCAGATATACAAATACAACTGTATGCTCATCTGCATGTCTTAGGCAGGTCTGCAACCCCGCCTTTCCCCATTATCACCCAGCATACAGCACTTCCACTGTAGCAAGGGATTCTGGGAAATGACATGCAAATGAGCACACAGTGTCACTTTTTGCCTCAAAAACCATTTTTAACATGGTTCCCTATAGGCTTAAGCTTGCTGCATGGTCACAGCTTTGAGCACAGCCAGGGTTAAGGTGCATACCCAGAAAACCACCCACAGACAGCTGTTTCGACCTTAATGGGTCTCATCAGTGTGGGGTTGATTTAACTGGGTATGCAAAGAGGCTATGGGATAGGCTATACCATAATACTGAGTTAAGTTATGGTGAGTAAAAAAAGTGACAAAAACCCTCCACAGGAAAGCAAATATGCAAATACAACTGTATGCTCATCTGCATGTCTTAGGCAGGTCTGCAACCCCTCCTTTCCCCATTATCACCAGCATACAGCACTTCCACTGCAGCAAGGGATTCTGGGAAATGACATGCAAAAAAAAAATATATATATATATATATATATATATATATATATATAATCTTCTTCTCTCTGAAGACCGTTTTAGTCGGAACGCGTTGGAGTGAGAGTCTGTGGAGTGGGACCCCTACCCTTTTCCATGACAGGAGGCCTTGGCTATCTGTAAATTGGCCTTTCACACCTACGCTTTAATGGTGATGTATTTACATCTTTAATACTCGAGCATTTATTGCCTCCATTTCTGCAATTACTATTTTACAACAACAGCTATCTCCTTACGTTATGTGCACAAATCTGCAGTGTGTGTAGAGGTATATGTGCATGCTTGGATCAGAGCTGCTTGTGTGGAGAGGTATATGAGCATGCTTGGATCAGAGCTGCTTGTGTGTAGAGGTATATGTGCATGCTTGGATCAGAGCTGCTTGTGTGTAGAGGTATATGTGCATGCTTGGATCAGAGCTGCTTGTGTGGAGAGGTATATGTGCATGCTTGGATCAGAGCTGCTTGTGTGTAGAGGTATATGTGCATGCTTGGATCAGAGCTGCTTGTGTGTAGAGGTATATGTGCATGCTTGGATCAGAGCTGCTTGTGTGTAGAGGTATATGTGCATGATTGGATCAGAGCTGCTTGTGTGTAGAGGTATATGTGCATGCTTGGATCAGAGCTGCTTGTGTGGAGAGGTATATGTGCATGCTTGGATCAGAGCTGCTTGTGTGTGTAGAGGTATATGTGCATGCTTGGATCAGAGCTGCTTGTGTGTAGAGGTATATGTGCATGCTTGGATCAGAGCTGCTTGTGTGTAGAGGTATATGTGTATGCTTGGATCAGAGCTGCTTGTGTGTAGAGGTATATGTGCATGCTTGGATCAGAGCTGCTTGTGTGTAGAGGTATATGTGCATGCTTGGATCAGAGCTGCTTGTGTGTAGAGGTATATGTGCATGCTTGGATCAGAGCTGCTTGTGTGTAGAGAGGTATATGCGCATGCTTGGATCAGAGCTGCTTGTGTGGAGAGGTATATGTGCATGATTGGATCAGAGCTGCTTGTGTGTAGAGGTATATGCGCATGCTTGGATCAGAGCTGCTTGTGTGTAGAGGTATATGTGCATGATTGGATCAGAGCTGCTTGTGTGGAGAGGTATATGTGCATGCTTGGATCAGAGCTGGAGTGTGTGTAGAGGTATATGTGCATGCTTGGATCAGAGCTGCTTGTGTGTAGAGGTATATGTGCATGCTTGGATCAGAGCTGCTTGTGTGTAGAGGTATATGTGCATGCTTGGATCAGAGCTGCTTGTGTGGAGAGGTATATGTGCATGCTTGGATCAGAGCTGCTTGTGTGGAGAGGTATATGTGCATGCTTGGATCAGAGCTGCTTGTGTGTAGAGGTATATGTGCATGATTGGATCAGAGCTGCTTGTGTGGAGAGGTATATGTGCATGCGTGGATCAGAGCTGCAGTGTGTGTAGAGGTATATGTGCATGCTTGGATCAGAGCTGCTTGTGTGTAGAGGTATATGTGCATGCTTGGATCAGAGCTGCTTGTGCTGGTGATTACTTTTGCTGTTCTTTGCCTCACGGAATACATGTTTGGTAGATGTGAGTCCCCCTCCTCTTTTATCAATTTTTCTTCCCTTGTTTTTAACCCACAGTAATACATTTGTATTGTTATCACTTTCTTGGCATGCCCGTGTGCTTCTTCATAAGGATGCTTTTTTCGTTGTAATACATATCCATTATCCTTTAGCACCACTGTCCATTGTTATTATATCATAAATCAAGACAGTTTCTGGGCAACAGTGACGCACTGTGTTGATGCGGTATACTTTGTGTCACATATATATATATATATATATATATATATATATATATATATATAAATCAAAAAATAAATAGACTATACCGTTCTGTGGCTAACGAAATGCTTTTATTTGTGCGAGCTTTCGAGATACGCTGATCTCTTCTTCTGGCGGTGTTACAATGAATGAAGCAAGCAAAGGGTATACTTAAAAACAGTGTCTCTTGGAATGTTATCTGTGCTTGTCCCTTCTCCCCCCCCCCCCCCCTTGTGTGAATGTGATTTATGGCTAGAGGTGTTAAATGGTTCCTGAAAGTTAGTGATGTAAGAGTGTGTGTGTGTGTGTGTGTGTGTGTGTGTGTATCTGTGTGAATATAAATGAATGGAGAGCCCACAGTTTATACAGTGCTTTACAAAAGGTGTGTGTGTGGAGTGGGAGTTAATATAAATTGTGTGGGTAGGTGTGGAAATGTGAGAGATTGTAGCAAAACTAAAAGTGTGTGTAGATACTATGTGGTCCCTATTGGTGTATAGGGATGGAAAAACAAGGAGTATTTGTATGTGTAAGAGACAGCTGTGTGTGCATACATATAGCACAGTATGTACAGACATGGCCTTTAGCGCTCATGGGAAGAGAGTTCACTTGTGTCAGTAATGACTCATAAAATTTCGATCTCTGTTTAGGCCACCGCTAAGTGTCCCGAACAGTTGCATATATTTCTATTCGTGCAACCATCTCTATTTCGGTGTTTTAAGATTAACTTTGAGTATGGCAACCCCCAGATCGTCCATCTTATGGACAGAGTCAGAGAAATGTTCGCCGACAGGACTGTCTCTTGTTCCGCGTGTGATGCTGTGCGATGCAGGTTCATTCTCTTGTTTAGCCCCTGCCCCGTCTCACCTATGTAGTAGCAGCCCCCTGGACATTTCATGCACATGATGAGGAACACGACATTGCTGGAGGAACAGGTGAACCTTCCTCTGATTTTGTATTCCCGATTCCTGTGTGGTATTTGTATTGTGTCCGCTGTGTAGAGTATTGCGCAGGTTTTGCATCTTGCGTCCTGGCCTGGCATATATATAATTATATATATATATATTCCACAGAAGCAGCCGGCACTCCAGTTGCATGTAGAAAAAATTGGGTGCTTGTCCCATAAAGCAATAATAAACCACACGATTCCGTTTGAAGCACGAGATCAGGAGACAGCACTCTGGTAAGTTTGATCACAAGTTTTTGTACTGAAAAAGACACATAAACCGACGTGTCACGACAGGTGACTCTGCGCGTATTCTGACAGGCCGAGATGGCGTTTGCAGGGAGCTCAGGCGGTGGTAACATCTCTGCGGTGGCGCAGTCCGGATCCCAATACGTTCGCCGCGGAACCCGCTCTGGGCTTCAGTGTAAATCTCCGTCTCCCCCTGTCAGCCTCAGGCAGCTGTTTAGCTATATTTTTAGCCAATCCAGGATTCCTTTATCCCGTTTTATTGAACACTGTCTTCCTTTTTATTATTTTATATACCGTTTGTCATGTTGTTTATAGATTTAGTTTCATTTAGTTATATTTGATTATTCATGTGGTTTGTGTTCATTGTAACCGAACCCGGATCTGTGACGCATATGTACTGAGGTGGGGTTGGATCCCCTCGGTTATTTCTTGTTTTCTTAATAAATAATTTACTATATTTTAATCTCTGGTGCGCATTGTGTGCGTTTTTCTTCTTGTCTGCACAGTGCTTCAGATTCTGCATCTGAAAAAATGCCGGTGGATCGGGATGTGAGGTAGGGAAGTGACGTCCGCGCCGGAACGTTATTGCCACGCCTCCAAATATTCATTGCCACGCCCCCAAATCGCGCCCGCTGCATACCCTGCAAAGCCATTAAAAAGCTCAGGCTTCAGCAAGTGTATTGCAGCGTGTGTGCGCCTTCCCTCCGTCTGAAATACTATAGACCAGGCCTGCACAACTCGTAAAGCGAGAAGGGCCAAAATGCTCCAAGGAAAAAAAATTTGGGCCGCACGGGTAAAATCATCATCATCATCTCTCCTCCAGCACCTCTCATCATCATCCTCATATCTCCCCCAGAACCCCTCACTATCAACCTTTGCGATACTCCCCATCTATCTCTCATACCCCCATCTCTCCCCCTCACCCACACATAATACTCCCTCTCCACAAACACACAATACCCCACTGCACACCACACACATCCCACGCCCCCTGCACCTCACATCCTTCTACCCCCCTGCACCTCACATCACTCTCCCCCCCTGCACCTCACATCACTCTCCCCCCCTGCACCTCACACCACTCTCCCCCCCTGCACCTCCCATCTCTCCCCCCTGCACCTCACATCACTCTTCCCCCCTGCACCTCACATCACTCTTCCCCCCTGCACCTCACATCACTCCCCCCCCATAACCTCACATCACTCCCCCCCTGAACCTCACACCACTCTCCCCCCCCTGCACCTCACATAACTCTCCCCCCCTGCAACTCACATCACTCTCCCCCCTGTACCTCCAATCACCCCCCCTGCACCTCCAATCACCCCCCCTACACCTCCAACAACCCTCCCCTGCACCTCCAATAACCCCCCCTGCACATCCAATAACCCCCCGCACCTCCAATGACCCCCACACCTCCAATCACCCCCCCTGCACCTCAATCACCCCCCTGCACCTCCAACCACCCCCCCTGAACCTCCAATCACCCCCCCTGAACCTCCAATGATCCCCCCTGCACCTCCAATGATCCCCCCTGCACCTCCAATCACCCCCCCCTGCACCTCCAATCACCCCCCCCTGCTGCACCTCCAATCACCCCCCCTGCACCTCCAATCACCCCCCTCTGCACCTCCAATCACCCCCCCTGCACCTCCAATCACCCCCCCTGCACCTCCAATCACCCCCCCCTGCACCTCCAATCACCCCTGCACCTCCAATCACCCCTGCACCTCACCCCCTACACCTCACCTCCCCTGCACCTCACCTCAATGCACCTCACATCACCCCCGGGACCGCGGGGAATCGCTGCCATTTTTTTTTTTGAAGGTTTTTTTTTTTAAGTTTTTTTTTTTTTTAAATCTCATTGCGGGCCGCACAGAGAGGCCGGGCGGGCCGCACAGAGAGGCCGGGCGGGCCGCACAGAGAGGCCGGGCGGGCCGTACAGAGGGGGCCGCACAGAGAGGCGGGGCGGGCCGCACAGAGAGGCGGGGCGGGCCGCACAGAGAGGCCGGGCGGGCCGCACAGAGAGGCCGGGCGGGCCGCACAGAGAGGCGGGGCGGGCCGCACAGAGAGGCCGGGCGGGCCGCACAGAGAGGCCGGGCGGGCCGTACAGAGGGGGCCGCACAGAGAGGCGGGGCGGGCCGCACAGAGAGGCGGGGCGGGCCGCACAGAGAGGCGGGGCGGGCCGCACAGAGAGGCCGGTCGGGCCGTACAGAGAGGCGGGGCGGGCCGCACAGAGAGGCGGGGCGGGCCGCACAGAGAGGCCGGGCAGGCCGCACAGAGAGGCCGGGCGGGCCGTACAGAGGGGGCCGCACAGAGAGGCGGGGCGGGCCGCACAGAGAGGCCGGGCGGGCCGCACAGAGAGGCGGGGCGGGCCGCACAGAGAGGCCGGGCGGGCCGCACAGAGAGGCCGGGCGGGCCGCACAGAGAGGCGGGGCGGGCCGCACAGAGAGGCTGGGCAGGCCGCACAGAGAGGCCGGGCGGGCCGTACAGAGGGGGCCGCACAGAGAGGCGGGGCGGGCCGCACAGGGAGGCGGGGCGGGCCGCACAGGGAGGCGGGGCGGGCCGCACAGAGAGGCGGGGCGGGCCGCACAGAGAGGCGGGGCGGGCCGCACAGAGAGGCGGGGCGGGCCGCACAGAGAGGCGGGGCGGGCCGCACAGAGAGGCGGGGCGGGCCGCACAGAGAGGCGGGGCGGGCCGCACAGAGAGGCGGGGCGGGCCGCACAGAGAGGCGGGGCGGGCCGCACAGAGAGGCGGGGCGGGCCGCACAGAGAGGCCGGGCGGGCCGCACAGAGAGGCCGGGCGGGCCGCACAGAGAGGCCGGGCGGGCCGCACAGAGAGGCCGGGCGGGCCGCACAGAGAGGCCGGGCGGGCCGCACAGAGAGGCCGGGCGGGCCGCACAGAGAGGCCGGGCAGGCCGCACAGAGAGGCCGGGCAGGCCGTACAGAGGGGGCCGCACAGAGAGGCGGGGCGGGCCGCACAGAGAGGCGGGGCGGGCCGCACAGAGAGGCGGGGCGGGCCGCACAGAGAGGCGGGGCGGGCCGCACAGAGAGGCGGGGCGGGCCGCACAGAGAGGCCGGGTGGGCCGCACAGAGAGGCGGGGCGGGCCGCACAGAGAGGCGGGGCGGGCCGCACAGAGAGGCGGGGCGGGCCGCACAGAGAGGCGGGGCGGGCCGCACAGAGAGGCCGGGCGGGCCGCACAGAGAGGCGGGGCGGGCCGCACAGAGAGGCGGGGCGGGCCGCACAGAGAGGCCGGGCGGGCCGCACAGAGAGGCCGGGCGGGCCGCACAGAGAGGCGGGGCGGGCCGCACAGAGAGGCGGGGCGGGCCGCACAGAGAGGCGGGGCGGGCCGCACAGAGAGGCGGGGCGGGCCGCACAGAGAGGCGGGGCGGGCCGCACAGAGAGGCGGGGCGGGCCGCACAGAGAGGCGGGGCGGGCCGCACAGAGAGGCGGGGCGGGCCGCACAGAGAGGCCGGGCGGGCCGCACAGAGAGGCCGGGCGGGCCGCACAGAGAGGCGGGGCGGGCCGCACAGAGAGGCCGGGCGGGCCGCACAGAGAGGCGGGGCGGGCCGCACAGAGAGGCCGGGCGGGCCGCACAGAGAGGCCGGGCGGGCCGTACAGAGGGGGCCGCACAGAGAGGCGGGGCGGGCCGCACAGAGAGGCGGGGCGGGCCGCACAGAGAGGCGGGGCGGGCCGCACAGAGAGGCGGGGCGGGCCGCACAGAGAGGCGGGGCGGGCCGCACAGAGAGGCCGGGCGGGCCGCACAGAGAGGCGGGGCGGGCCGCACAGAGAGGCCGGGCAGGCCGCACAGAGAGGCCGGGCGGGCCGTACAGAGGGGGCCGCACAGAGAGGCGGGGTGGGCCGCACAGAGAGGCCGGGCGGGCCGCACAGAGAGGCGGGGCGGGCCGCACAGAGAGCCCGGGCAGGCCGCACAGAGAGGCCGGGCGGGCCGTACAGAGGGGGCCGCACAGAGAGGCGGGGCGGGCCGCACAGAGAGGCGGGGCGGGCCGCACAGAGAGGCGGGGCGGGCCGCACAGAGAGGCGGGGCGGGCCGCACAGAGAGGCGGGGCGGGCCGCACAGAGAGGCCGGGCGGGCCGCACAGAGAGGCCGGGCGGGCCGCACAGAGAGGCCGGGCGGGCCGCACAGAGAGGCCGGGCGGGCCGCACAGAGAGGCCGGGCGGGCCGCACAGAGAGGCCGGGCGGGCCGCACAGAGAGGCCGGGCGGGCCGCACAGAGAGGCCGGGCGGGCCGCACAGAGAGGCCGGGCGGGCCGCATGCGGCCCGCGGCCGTTATGTTGTGCAGGCCTGCTATAGACGCAGCCTTATCGACGCTTACTGAATAGGCCACTGTGTCTCTGTCTCTCTCTGTGTCTCTGTGTCTCTCTGTGTCTCTCAAATCAAAATCAGCTTTGTTGGCATGACAAAAGAACATTTCAGTATTGCCAAAGCGTGAGTAATAGGGGGTGTGGGACAATGATTACACGAATACTAGGGGGTACGGTTTAATGGTTATACAGTACATTACTTTTGTCTCTCTCTCATTCTCTGTCTCTCTCTCATTCTCTGTCTCTCTCTCATTCTCTGTCTCTCTCTCATTCTCTGTCTCTCTCTCATTCTCTGTCTCTCTCTCTCATTCTCTGTCTCTCTCTCTCATTCTCTGTCTCTCTCTCTCATTCTCTGTCTCTCTCTCTCATCCCTGTATGATAGGTATGTTCCAACTCTATTTTTTGCTCTTCTTTTCCGTTTGAGAGGAGGGAGTCCCTCACCTCTTCAGCCACACACCAGGAACGCTGGATTGCTTACAGACGCTCGGAGAGGCGGATACAGTCGTGGATTGCAGGCACTGATTTATCTGGTAAGTACCGCAAACATGCTTGAACAAGGGCCGTAGACATTTTATTTGATGGTTTAGATTACCATTGTCTGTGGTTGTTAGTTATTGGTATTACAGTTTTTTGATGTTGTTACGAATCAAATACATTTTGAAGTAGTAATCCCCTCCGAACTGGGCATTCCTGGCCAATAATGCCCTGGCTGTAAGAGTTGAAGGGCCCAAGCAAAGCCCCCACCTCTATACACACTAACACTGCAGGGGCATCAGAGTGTCTCGTTGTCATGGCAACAGGAGGTGTCACGTGATGTAATTTGTTTAATAAATTATTTTTTAAGGTGTCCCGGTTTTTCATTTTCGAAATCTGGTCACCCTATTCATCAAGCAGAAAAAGTGAAGAAACAATTGTAGTTTTGCTAATGGACGTCATTTTGGCATATCATTAGCTTTGAGGATACCCATTAATATGAAGAAAAGTAACAGCCATTCCCAATGTAGCCCCCCTTCCCTGGGCCAATCGCAGATCGGGCCCCCTCCTCTGTACTAGGGCCTGGCTACGTGTCTGAGTGTGGTGCATACCTGCTGGCAACAGGGGGGCCTGAGTCTCCCGCGATGGTATGGGGGATGATAGGATCAGGTTTCTGGGGTGAATGCCTTCGTCTCATTTAATGGTGCAGCACCTCCATCTCTGAGCCCCAGGAATACGGGTGGAATCCTTCCAGAGAGTCGTCCCCCCCCCCCCCCCCCCGGGGATGAGAGATTCCAGTCTCACACTGTATATCTTTAAAAGCAGCCGCAGCTCTTTATTCACAGCAGCAGAATAGCAGCAACAAGACTGTCAATCAGGTACAGGGTGTCTTCCTCCACACAGGACTGCTCTCCCTCAGGATGGTCTCTGTGTCCCTGCCACCACCCCAGGTCAAGGGCACCCAGGGTGGGGCTAGCTCTTCCCTCGCCCCCTAAACAGGGTGAGAGGAATTGGTCCACCTCCCTAAGTAAGGTTGCATCAGCTCTACTCAGAGGCTGATGGCTCCCCTTCTCCAACGGCCAATTGATATAGGCTCTCTCTGTCACCCTGGGCCAGCCAGGTGACAGACTCAGCAGACTCTAACTCTGGACTGAACTCTTAACTCTGACACACACTTCTACTAAATAGGAAGTGCACTGCTCTTTATGATATTGGCAGGCACTGCCCCTGTGTCTCTGCCTTCCACACAGGGTCAGGTACCAATTTCAGGAATGTCCCGTTATTAGCGTAAACACAACAGAGTTCCATGGATCTAGCATTAAGACTGTAAGCTCTGCAGGCCAGGGATTTCCTTTCCTATTGTCTGATTTTGTTTGTTGCACTTATTGTACTATAATTCCCTGTACTGTATTGCCTCTCTTATAAAGCGCTATATAAATAAAGATTTCCATACATAATATATCTTAATGCATCTTAAGACACCTTAGAGTTCCCTCTATAAGACACTTTATGGTCCACTCAAGTGAATAGTCTGTAAGGAGTCTAAGGCTGCGTCCATAGAAGGACAAGCAGCGCTGAGGCGTGCGGACGCTCCGCGCTGAGCCCCTGCATCCTCAATGAGGATGCCTTGAGAGGGGGCTCATGCGAGCGTCCGCGGGCGTGCTCAGGCTTTGGAGTTTTCAGCCGAGCGCCAAGCTGTTTTTCAGCGCGCTGTCGGCTGAAAACATCCAATCAGCCTTAAGCAGCGTCAACGTCACGGCGCCGTGACATTGACGTCAGTGCATCGCGGGCGATTGGCCCAGCGACGTCACTGCCCCGCCTCCAACCACCTCCCCCCGGCTCCCTTCGCGCACGCTGGCTCCGTGGAATCGGGCTGACTTAAGCAGGCGAGCCTCAGCGTTAGCGCGCAACCGCTCTCCCCACCCCTCTATGGCCCGGGCCTTAGTTACTGTACAGCATTGTAAAGTGCCTTGCTGGCCTAGTACAATTTAGTAAATATCCTAAACAATGTCGTCTTAGGCAAAATGTTGCTGATCTTTGCTCTAAAAATGACTATGAACTAAAGAGAAATAACAATCTCCCTTGTGAGCACATTCACATGTCTCAGACAGGTCTGCAACCCTGCTTTTCACCATTATCCCATACAGCTTCCACTGCAGCCAGGGACTCTGGGAAATGACATGCAAATGAGCACAGTGTCACCTTTTGCTTCAAATCTATTTTAAATGAAATTAGCCTTGTACTTCTGGTGGAGAGAGTAGGGGTTTGCTGCTTTATACGTTACATATTATTAAATGTTAACATCAAACAAATATTGTCATTATGTTTGGTGCTACTTATTTCTTTTTCATTAGGATTTATTTATTCATCTTTCATTATTATTATTTACTAGCTGAGAGACCCGGCGTTGCCCGGGATGTAAATGCGTAATAGGTAGTATTATTTATAACTCGTGGAACAATAGGTGAGTATTTGTTGTAAAGGTTTCGGGGGGGGGGGAGAAAGGGGAGCGGGGGGGGGGAGAAAGGGGAGCGAGGGGGGGAGAAAGGGGAGCGGGGGGGGGAGAAAGGGGAGCGGGGGGGGGAGAAAGGGGAGCGGGGGGGGGAGAAAGGGAAACGGGGGGGGAGAAAGGGGAGCGGGGGGGGGGGGCGAAAGGGGAGGGGGGGGGAGAAAGGGGAGCGGGGGGGGGAGAAAGGGGAGCGGGGGGGGAGAAAGGGGAGCGGGGGGGGGGGAGAAAGGGGAGCGGGGGGGAGAAAGGGGAGCGGGGGGGGAGAAAGGGGAGCGGGGGGGGGAGAAAGGGGAGCGGGGGGTGGGAGAAAGGGGAGCGGGGGGGGGAGAAAGGGGAGCGGGGGGGAGAAAGGGGAGCGGGGGGGGAGAAAGGGGAGCGGGGGGGAGAAAGGGGAGCGGGGGGGAGAAATGGGAGCGGGGGGGAGAAAGGGGAGCGGGGGGGGGAGAAAGGGGAGCGGGGGGGGGGAGAAAGGGGAGCGGGGGGGGAGAAAGGGGAGCGGGGGGGGAGAAAGGGGAGCGGGGGGGGAGAAAGGGGAGCGGGGGGGGGAGAAAGGGGAGCGGGGGGGGAGAAAGGGGAGCGGGGGGGGGAGAAAGGGGAGCGGGGGGGGGAGAAAGGGGAGCGGGGGGGGGGAGAAAGGGGAGCGGGGGGGGGGAGAAAGGGGAGCGGGGGGGGGAGAAAGGGGAGCGGGGGGGGAGAAAGGGGAGCGGGGGGGGGAGAAAGGGGAGCGGGGGGGGGGAGAAAGGGGAGCGGGGGGGGGGAGAAAGGGGAGCGGGGGGGGGAGAAAGGGGAGCGGGGGGGGGAGAAAGGGGAGCGGGGGGGGGGGAAGGGGAGTGGGGGGGGGGAAAGGGGAGTGGGGGGGGGTGGAGAGCGGTGGGCATATGTATTGTCATAATTTATGTATGGGCATTTCCCCCCCCCCCCGTTCCCCGTGACTCCCCCCCCCCGTTCCCTGTGACTCGCGCTCCCCCCCCCCCGGCGGCCGCTTGGTCCCCCGATGTGCCGTCCTGCTGAGTGAGGCGTGCAGGCGGCTGCAGGAAGCGCCCTGTGTGGGCCTAAGACTCACGCTCCCCCCCCCCCCCCCGGCGCCCGCTCGATGTGGCGTCTGGCTGAGCGGCGGTAGGAAGCGCCCTGTGTGGGCCTGAGGCGGGACGCGCAGTGGGCCTGAGGCTGAGGCGGGACGCGCAGTGGGCCTGAGGCTGAGGCGGGACGCGCAGTGGGCCTGAGGCTGAGGCGGGACGCGCAGTGGGCCTGAGGCTGAGGCGGGACGCGCAGTGGGCCTGAGGCTGAGGCGGGACGCACAGTGACTTACCTGAGCGGGTGGTAGCGCCGGGGAGGTAAGGGAGCGGCTGGGGTAGGAGGGCCGCGCTTCCCGTCCGGAGCCAGTGCAGGATGGCGCACGTGAGGGGGGGGGGAGGGGGGCGGACAGAGGGTGTGTGTGTGTGTATAGAGCTGCTGTGTTGTGTGTGTGTGTGTGTGTGTATAGAGCTGCTGTGTTGTGTGTGTGTGTATAGAGCTGCTGTGTTGTGTGTGTGTGTGTATAGAGCTGCTGTGTTGTGTGTGTGTGTGTGTGTATAGAGCTGCTGTGTTGTGTGTGTGTGTGTGTGTGTATAGAGCTGCTGTGTTGTGTGTGTGTGTGTGTGTTGTGACAGAAACCAGGGGTTGGTAATAAACTCCATATACAGGGCTCCCAGGATACTGAACAGTTTCTGTCCTGTCTAAGCTGAACAGGGCAGCCTCGTGGTACAGGCACTCCATTCCACAGTTTGTCTGCTGCCTGTTTTCTGTCACCTGTCATGCTGATTAGAGTTCAGGTATATAAGACCTGTTTCCTGTTTCCTCTGGGCCCCGCCCAAGAGCCTGGAAGGCTGCTGAACTGCAGAGGGGTGAGAAAGCCTCTTTTCCAAATCGCTTCATTCATTCTGTTAGTTTGTCTAAAGACTGCAAAGGTACTTATTTTGTTGGTGGAAGTGGACAAGCCACTTCCAACTCTGAGTCAGGGACATCTAAGTTTAAGTTATCGCTCAGACGAGCAGCTTTTTGTTTGGCTTTGTTTTCTGTTTAAACTGTGGCAGTCTCAGTGCCTGGGACTGAATAAACCAGGCATAGCCTGTTTAAAGGAACAGTACGTGACGTCTCATCATTTAACCTACCCTAAAAGACCGTGTTCTAACAGTCCCGGACAGACGGCGGAGCCCCGGAGTAAGCCGTTTGTCACATATGGTGGAGAATGCGGGCAGAACACTGAAAGGGCTGGGGGTTAAAGAACTTTAAAAAAAAAAAAAAAAAGAAGGTTTTTTTTCTCTCTCTCCAAACAAGATGGAAGACGTGGTGAGTGCGCTGGTACGCAATGTCGCTGTCCAGAAAGACGCGAATGAAGCCCAGCAACAGGCGAGTGAAACCCAGCGACAGCTGTTAATAGCCCAGCAAGAGACTAATGCAAACCAGCAAGAGACAAACCGCCTGCTGAGAGAGGAGCAAAAGCGGTTAGCTCAGGGCTTACAGCAGGAACTCGAGATCCTGAGGGGGACTATCAGTAACCTTCCACTGGCAGAGGCAGCCCCAGTTCCGAAAATGACCAGGGCAAGCCACTACCTTCAGAAGATGGGACCCTCGGATGATGTGGAAGCCTATCTTCTCACGTTTGAACGCACGGCACAGAGAGAGGGATGGCCAGAAGCTGAGTGGGCTGGTCTAATCGCACCCTTCCTAAGCGGCGAACCCCAGAAGGCTTACTTTGATCTAGAGCCAGCCGAAGCTAACGTCTATGCAAAATTGAAGTTCGAGATCCTCGCCCGCCTCGGCGTAACCACGGCTGTTCGTGCCCAAAGGTTTCACGCATGGTCCTTCACGATGGATAAAGCCACCCGAAGCCAGATGTATGACCTCATCCACCTCGCCCGGAAGTGGCTACAACCCGAGATCAACTCAGCAAGCCACATCGTGGAACGGTTGGTCATGGACCAGTTCTTGAGGAAACTTCCCTCTGCCTTACGCCGTTGGGTCAGTCGGAGTGACCCCCACAATGCGGATGAGCTTGTGGCCCTTGTAGAAAGGTACAGTGCAGCAGAAGAGCACCCGCAACCCACAGTCGTGGAGCAACCCCACTATCCGAGGTTCCAGGACTCTTCCAGAGACGGTAAAAGGGTACCGGGGTTAAGGGGCGCTGAAGAGCGGCGACCACCTTCACGCCGCTCCAGCAACAGTGGTTCGCACACTAAGGGCAATAGCCAACATGGGGAGCCGGGAAAAGGCTCTAAGTGGGACACAGACTATGTACCTAAATGTGTAAATTGTCATGAGAGGGGCCACACAGCAAAAATCTGCCCACTAAATGATGAGCCCATGCAATGCAACAGCGTGGAACCTTATTCGCTGTTGTCCCAATGTATGGGCCCTAGCCCAGAGGACCCCTTGAATAACCATCTGTGGGCATTTGTAAAGGTTAATGGTAAGAGGGTTCGGGCACTTCTTGACTCTGGGAGTATGGTCACACTAGTGTCCGAATACCTATTGCCCATTAAGAAGAAACAGGTAAACAGTTCACAAAGAGTGGCAATTTGTTGTATACATGGGGATAATCATGAATATTCCACTGTTGATGTTTTTTTTGAAACAGAATTTGGTTCTTTAGATTTCAAGGTGGGTGTTGTACCCAAACTGGCACATGATGTGTTAATAGGGACCGACTTTCCCCATTTTCTAAAAATGTGGTCCCCAGCTCAGAATAGCGCCCAGAGTTCAATAGCAGACCATAACGAAGTGTTAGAAGAAACAAATCCTTTTCCTTTTTCAGAAATGGAGGTTGACGAGGGCCCAAATAAGAAGGGGGAAAAGGAGGAGTGCTGTGAAATTCCCTTCCCCATCACTACTTTGGTAGGGAATACCCCAAATCAAGATGTTGATCAGGCACTTACCACCCCAGTACAGGATAAGACCCTCGCTGACCTAGAGGTCAGTCCTGGGAGTTTTAAGAAGGCCCAGTGGGAGGACCCCACATTAGCGGTAGCAAGGGGAAATATACGGGACCAGAATAGTACTCATGGCCAACCAGATAGGTCACTTGCTTACCCCTACTTCGAGGTAGAGAACGACCTAGTATATCGGGTTGATAAAAGAAAATCAGTTACAACTAAACAATTGTTGGTACCACGGACATTCCGTAACGTAGTATTACACCTCGCACATAGTCATCCATTGGGGGGACACCTAGGGGTGGAAAAGACAAAAGAAAAGGTTCTCCGAAGCTTTTATTGGCCTGGGGTTCTGGCAGAAATTACAAACTATTGTTCCTCATGCCCAGAATGTCAGATCACCGCCCCGTTCAAGGCATACCGCAGCCCATTGGTACCCCTTCCCATAATAGAGGTACCATTTGACCGGATTGCTATGGATCTAGTAGGACCCCTAATAAAGTCTGCTAGGGGACATCAGCATATATTGGTAATATTAGATTATGCTACCCGATATCCGGAGGCAGTTCCCCTACGTAGCACCTCTGCTAAAAACATAGCAAAAGAGTTAGTACTTCTGTTTTCCCGGGTCGGAATTCCTAAAGAGATCTTATCTGACCAGGGAACACCATTTATGTCCCAAGTAACAAAAGAGCTATGTAAACTCCTAAAAATCAAGCATCTCAGAACCTCAGTCTATCATCCACAAACAGATGGTTTAGTGGAAAGGTTCAATAAAACCTTAAAGAGCATGTTACGCCGGGCGGTCGATAAGGATGGGAAAAACTGGGACTGTTTGTTACCATACCTGTTATTTGCCATTAGGGAAGTTCCCCAGTCATCCACAGGCTTCTCCCCGTTTGAACTATTGTATGGCCGACATCCAAGGGGCTTACTGGATATAGCCAAAGAAACTTGGGAACACGAGGTTACCCCTTACAGAAGTGTAATAGAGCATGTTGCCCAAATGCAGGACCGCATTGCTGCAGTCCTACCCATAGTGAGGGAACACATGGAGAAAGCTCAAGAAGCACAGAGGAATACGTATAATAAGGGTGCTAGGGTCAGAATTTTTTTTCCAGGTGATAGGGTACTAGTTCTGGTTCCCACCGTGGAGAGTAAATTCCTTGCTAAATGGCATGGGCCATATGAGGTCTTGGAAAGAGTGGGAGAAGTAAATTATAGGGTAAGGCAGCCAGGTAGGAGGAAACCTGAGCAAATTTACCATATAAACCTACTCAAGCCCTGGAAAGATAGAGAGGTCTTGTTAACCCTAGTACCCCCAGGTCCGTCAGAGAATCAAGAAACTGACCCAGAGGTTAGCATAGCTGAAACACTGTCCGTGCATCAGAAACGAGAGGTCCAGAGTTTAGTGAGAAGGAACAAAGAAATCTTCTCTACACAGCCAGGTAAAACTAACGTAATTAAACATGACATAGTCTCTGAACCGGGGGTCCGAGTTAACCTTAAACCGTACCGAATCCCAGAGGCCAAGAGAGAGGCTATAAGTTTAGAGGTTAAAAAAATGCTAAAACTAGGCGTAATTGAGGAATCCCAAAGTGGGTGGAACAGCCCTATAGTTTTAGTCCCAAAGCCAGACGGTACAACAAGGTTTTGTAATGACTACCGGAAACTAAACGCGGTGTCAAAATTTGATACTTATCCTATGCCCAGGGTGGATGAACTTGTAGAGAGACTGGGCAAAGCCCGATATCTCACAACCCTAGACCTAACAAAAGGGTACTGGCAGGTTCCCCTCACAGAAAGGGCAAAAGAAAAAACAGCCTTCTCAACCCCAGACGGCCTCTTTCAATATAAGGTGCTGCCTTTTGGCTTACATGGAGCTCCCGCCACATTCCAAAGAATGATGGATAAAATTTTAAAACCACATGTTCGGTACGCTGCCGCCTACCTGGATGATGTGGTAATCCATAGTGAAGATTGGCAGTCCCACCTTCCAAAGGTCCAAGCTGTGCTCGACGCAGTTCGGTCTGCTGGACTAACTGCTAACCCCGCTAAATGCACTATTGGTCTGGAGGAGGCCAAGTATCTGGGGTATTCTATTGGTAGAGGGTTACTCAAACCACAAACACTCAAAGTAGAGGCGATACAAAATTGGCCAAGGCCAGTCACAAAAAAACAAGTAAGGACCTTTTTGGGGTTAATTGGCTACTATAGGAGGTTTATTCCCAATTTTGCAACTAAGGCAACCCCACTAACCGACCTCACAAAAGCAAGAGGACCGCTAATGGTAAAGTGGTCCCCCGAAGCCGAACAGGCCTTTAGAAGCCTGAAAGAAGCTCTCTGTGCCCAACCAGTGTTGGTCACACCTGACTTCTCCAAAGAGTTCGTAGTCCAAACCGACGCATCTGAGGTAGGGCTGGGGGCGGTACTCTCCCAGGAGTCTCAAGGGGAGGAGCACCCCATCCTTTATTTAAGTAGGAAACTAAATCCCCAGGAGAAAAATTACTCCATAGTCGAGAAAGAGTGTCTCGCAATAAAGTGGGCTGTAGAGACACTCAAGTATTATCTGTTGGGGAGAAAGTTCCGATTGGTCACAGATCATGCACCCCTTACCTGGATGTGTCAAAATAGGGAGAAGAACGCTAGGGTGACCAGGTGGTTCCTAAGCCTACAGCCCTTTAAATTTTCTGTGGAACACAGGTCGGGGCACAAACATGGCAATGCCGACGGGTTGTCAAGGATGCACTCCCTAATATCCATGGTCGCTCACCCCTCGAGGTCTGAGCTGGGGGGGAGGATATGTGACAGAAACCAGGGGTTGGTAATAAACTCCATATACAGGGCTCCCAGGATACTGAACAGTTTCTGTCCTGTCTAAGCTGAACAGGGCAGCCTCGTGGTACAGGCACTCCATTCCACAGTTTGTCTGCTGCCTGTTTTCTGTCACCTGTCATGCTGATTAGAGTTCAGGTATATAAGACCTGTTTCCTGTTTCCTCTGGGCCCCGCCCAAGAGCCTGGAAGGCTGCTGAACTGCAGAGGGGTGAGAAAGCCTCTTTTCCAAATCGCTTCATTCATTCTGTTAGTTTGTCTAAAGACTGCAAAGGTACTTATTTTGTTGGTGGAAGTGGACAAGCCACTTCCAACTCTGAGTCAGGGACATCTAAGTTTAAGTTATCGCTCAGACGAGCAGCTTTTTGTTTGGCTTTGTTTTCTGTTTAAACTGTGGCAGTCTCAGTGCCTGGGACTGAATAAACCAGGCATAGCCTGTTTAAAGGAACAGTACGTGACGTCTCATCATTTAACCTACCCTAAAAGACCGTGTTCTAACAGTCCCGGACAGACGGCGGAGCCCCGGAGTAAGCCGTTTGTCACAGTGTGTATAGAGCTGCTGTGTTGTGTGTGTGTGTGTATAGAGCTGCTGTGTTGTGTGTGTGTGTGTGTGTGTATAGAGCTGCTGTGTTGTGTGTGTGTGTGTGTGTGTGTGTGTGTATAGAGCTGCTGTGTTGTGTGTGTGTGTGTGTGTATAGAGCTGCTGTGTTGTGTGTGTGTGTGTGTGTGTGTGTGTGTGTGTGTGTGTGTGTATAGAGCTGCTGTGTTGTGTGTGTGTGTGTGTATAGAGCTGCTGTGTTGTGTGTGTGTGTGTGTGTGTATAGAGCTGCTGTGTTGTGTGTGTGTGTGTATAGAGCTGCTGTGTTGTGTGTGTGTGTGTGTGTATAGAGCTGCTGTGTTGTGTGTGTGTGTGTGTGTGTGTATAGAGCTGCTGTGTTGTGTGTGTGTGTGTATAGAGCTGCTGTGTTGTGTGTGTGTGTGTGTGTATAGAGCTGCTGTGTTGTGTGTGTGTGTGTGTGTGTATAGAGCTGCTGTGTTGTGTGTGTGTGTGTGTGTGTGTGTGTGTGTATAGAGCTGCTGTGTTGTGTGTGTGTGTGTATAGAGCTGCTGTGTTGTGTGTGTGTGTGTGTGTATAGAGCTGCTGTGTTGTGTGTGTGTGTGTGTGTGTGTGTGTATAGAGCTGCTGTGTTGTGTGTGTGTGTGTGTGTGTATAGAGCTGCTGTGTTGTGTGTGTGTGTGTGTGTGTATAGAGCTGCTGTGTTGTGTGTGTGTGTGTATAGAGCTGCTGTGTTGTGTGTGTGTGTGTGTATAGAGCTGCTGTGTTGTGTGTGTGTGTGTGTGTGTATAGAGCTGCTGTGTTGTGTGTGTGTGTGTGTGTGTGTGTGTATAGAGCTGCTGTGTTGTGTGTGTGTGTGTGTGTATAGAGCTGCTGTGTTGTGTGTGTGTGTGTGTGTATAGAGCTGCTGTGTTGTGTGTGTGTGTGTGTGTGTATAGAGCTGCTGTGTTGTGTGTGTGTGTGTGTGTGTGTATAGAGCTGCTGTGTTGTGTGTGTGTGTGTGTGTGTGTGTATAGAGCTGCTGTGTTGTGTGTGTGTGTGTGTATAGAGCTGCTGTGTTGTGTGTGTGTGTGTGTGTATAGAGCTGCTGTGTTGTGTGTGTGTGTGTGTGTGTGTGTATAGAGCTGCTGTGTTGTGTGTGTGTGTGTGTGTGTATAGAGCTGCTGTGTTGTGTGTGTGTGTGTGTATAGAGCTGCTGTGTTGTGTGTGTGTGTGTATAGAGCTGCTGTGTTGTGTGTGTGTGTGTGTGTATAGAGCTGCTGTGTTGTGTGTGTGTGTGTGTGTATAGAGCTGCTGTGTTGTGTGTGTGTGTGTGTATAGAGCTGCTGTGTTGTGTGTGTGTGTGTGTATAGAGCTGCTGTGTTGTGTGTGTGTGTGTGTATAGAGCTGCTGTGTTGTGTGTGTGTGTGTGTATAGAGCTGCTGTGTTGTGTGTGTGTGTGTGTATAGAGCTGCTGTGTTGTGTGTGTGTGTGTATAGAGCTGCTGTGTTGTGTGTGTGTGTGTGTGTGTGTGTGTGTGTGTATAGAGCTGCTGTGTTGTGTGTGTGTGGGCCGTCACTCCGCCTCAGGCCAATGAGAGGTGAGCGGGGGCGGGCGACCCAAGGGACCAATGAGATTTCCCCTAGGGACACCGGACATCCAGGCAGGCAAACATACAGTGCTTTCACTAATCTTATACTATATTAGTGAAAGCACTGTATGTTTGCCTGCCTGCCTGCCTGCATGCATGCCTGCCTGCTGGATGTCCGGTGTCCCTAGCGGCAATCTCATTGGTCCCATGGGCCGCCCGCCCCCGCACACCTCTCATTGGCCTCACACACTCACACCACCCCCTTGGCCCGCCCCCCACACCTCTCAGGCATTGGCCTGAGGCGGAGTGACGGGCCAAAGGTCCACAAAAAAAAAAAAAAAACACACACACACACACACACACACACACACACACACACACACACACACACACACACACACACACACACATTCCCACCCCCCCCCAGCTTACCCCCCCCCCCCAAGCTCACACACCCCCCCCAAGCTCACCCCCCCCCCCCCAAGCTCACACCCCGGCGCCGCTACAGTCAGCGGGGGAGCGGAGCGAGCGCCCGGGACACACGCGGGGGAGCGGCCACAACACGCTGCCTCCCGCCTCACATCCACGTGGGAGCGGCCGGATGGGTGAGGCAGCATACCCACGGGCCTCGCCGCACGCTCCTCGGCACCGGCTCACCTCTCCCACCCCCCTCACAGCAAAGACCAGCCTACCCGGCGCCGCCTGCAACGCTCCTCGGCACCGCCGCCTCACCTCGAGCCGGAGGGCAGCGGGGGGGCTCCCGCCCTGCAGGAGGCCTCACCTCGAGCCGGAGCCAGCGGGGGGGGCTCCCGCCCTGCAGGAGGCCTCACCTCGAGCCGGAGGGCAGCGGGGGGGCTCCCGCCCTGCAGGAGGCCTCACCTCGAGCCGGAGCCAGCGGGGGGGGCTCCCGCCCTGCAGGAGGCCTCACCTCGAGCCGGAGGGCAGCGGGGGGGCTCCCGCCCTGCAGGAGGCCTCACCTCGAGCCGGAGGCAGCGGGGGGGCTCCCGCCCTGCAGGAGGCCTCACCTCGAGCCGGGGGGGCTCCCGCCCTGCAGGAGGCCTCACCTCGAGCCGGGGGGGCTCCCGCCCTGCAGGAGGCCTCACCTCGAGCCGGAGGCAGCGGGGGGGCTCCCGCCCTGCAGGAGGCCTCACCTCGAGGAACATGCTGCCGACTGCAAGGTAAGCAGCTCTCCCCCCACACCCCCCCATTCCTTCATTGCCAGCCTCAACCCTCCATACATACACACACACACACTATATATATATATATATATATATATATATATATATATATATATATATATATATATATATACATACACATACACATACACATACACAGAGACACACACACACACAGAGACCACACACACACACACATGTAGGCGCACACACACACACACACACGCACACACACACATGTAGGCACACACACACGTCCACAGACACACACATGTAGACACACACACATGTAGACACACACACACGTAGACAGACACACACGCACACACACACACACACACACACACACACACCTATACAGACACACGTATACACACACACACGTATACACACAGGCACACGTAGACACACAGACACACAAACAAACACGTAGACACACAGACACACCTATACACACAGACACACACCTATACACACACACACACACACCTATACACACACACACACCTATACACACAGACACACACGTATACACACAGACACACACGTATACACACAGACACACACGTATACACACAGACACACACGTATACACACAGACACACACGTATACACACAGACACACACGTATACACACAGACACACGTTTACACACACACACACGTACACACACGTATACACACACACACACACGTACAAACACACACGTAGACACACGTGTACACACACACACGTAGACACACACACAGACGTAGACACACGCACACACACGTAGACACACACACACACGTAGACACACACACACACGTAGACACACACACACACGTAGACACACACACACACGTATACGCACACACACGTATACACACACACACGTAGACACACACACACGTATACACACGCACGTAGACACACACACATGTACACGTAGACACACACACACATGTACACGTAGACACGTACACACACACACATGTACACGTATACTCACACACATGTACACGTACACACACACATGGAGACATACACACACACATGGAGACATACACACACGCACATGTACACATACACACACGTACACACACACACACATGTATACATACACATAATGTATACACACACACATGTATACACACACACACACATACACACGTGTATACACACACAAACATGTATACACACAAATGTACACACACACATGTATACACACACACACACATACTATGTATACACACAAACATGTATACACACGTGTATACACACGTGTATACACACGTGTATACACATGTGTATATACACATGTGTATACACACACATGGAGACATACACACACGCACATGTACACATACACACACACGTATACATACACATAATGTATACACACACACATGTATACACACACACACACACACGTGTATACACACACATGTATACACACACGTATACACACACACAAACATGTATACACACACAAATGTACACACACACACAAACATGTATACACACACACAAACATGTATACACACACAAATGTACACACACACACATGTACACACACACACACATACTATGTATACACACATGTGTATACACATGTGTATACACACACGTACACATGTATACACACACACACACAATATATACATACACACAATGTCTACACACACATGTGTATACACGTCTATACACACATGTGTATACACACACATGTGTATACACACACACACACACACACGTACACATGTATACACACACACACACACACATACAATGTATACACACAAACATGTATACACACACACAAACATGTATACACACACACGTGTATACACACACACGTGTGTATACACACACACGTATACACACACACACTATCCCCAGCAAAACCACATCAGCACACCGCTATCCCATGCCCCCCCAGCACACTGGCATTCTCGGCTCCCCGCCATTCCCAGCCCCCATCAACCCCATCAGCACCCACACATCGGCACCTTTGCACCTCCCCCATCGGCACACCCACATCCGCACCCCCACATCCGCACCCCCACATCAGCACCAAACCCTCCAAAATCAGCACACCGATACAATCACCATCAGTACAGCCACAGCAGCACTACCACCGCACATGGGCCGCGTTGACCACTCCTCACCCAAATGCCACACCCACACCACAAACATCCCGGGCAACGCCGGGGCTCTCAGCTAGTATAGTATAAGATTAACTTTATTATATTTGTTGTTGTCATTATTATTATTGTTTACTGTTAGCTGGAGTATGGCTCACCCAAGAACCACTTTCCCCTGTATGGTGGGCAGACATAGTGCAGACTTGACCCCTGACATTTATAAAAAGATGTTGGAATATGTGACACTGCTGCTTAATAAACACAAACACAGGCGCGCCATGTATTGTTCTGACATTGGTTTATTACACAGAGACACGTCTTTATAGAGGGTTGTCACACTAACAGCCTGGAAGGGGTTAATGCAGGGTCACCAGCCCAGCCCCCCTCTCCTATGATTGGTTGCTGCTCTCGTACAGTAGCCGCGATTGGTCCCCTGTCAATGTCAGAAAAGGCGCGCCAGTTTTGCTGTCTCCATGGCGACCATGGCGGCCGCCGGAGATCGGCCTGCAGCGCGGCCCGGCTTCCAGGTTACCTCCCCGCCGGTGAAGATGTTAGCGGGGCGGCTGAGGGAATGCGTGCGGCGGCGGCCCGGTTCCTTCTGGCTGGAGAAAGGAGCCGGCGGGCTGGAGGTGGGCCTGGTGTGGATGCAGGGCCGGGTGCTGCACGTACGGCCCGAGCGCGGCGTCACCGTGCGGCTGAGCGACGACACTCACACCTTCACCGTGTGCGGGGCCGACCGGGTGCCCAAGGGCAAGCCCTGCCTGCAGCCAGGTAACCGGGGGGTCCGCACGCCCTGCCTGCAGCCAGGTAACCGGGGGGGTCCGCAAGCCCTGCCTGCAGCCAGGTAACCGGGGGGTCCGCAAGCCCTGCCTGCAGCCAGGTAACCGGGGGGTCCGCACGCCCTGCCTGCAGCCAGGTAACCGGGGGTCCGCAAGCCCTGCCTGCAGCCAGGTAACCGGGGGGTCCGCAAGCCCTGCCTGCAGCCAGGTAACCGGGGGGTCCGCAAGCCCCGCCTGCAGCCACGTAACTGGGGGGTCCGCAAGCCCTGCCTGCAGCCAGGTAACCGGGGGGTCAGCAAGCCCTGCCTGCAGCCACGTAATCGGGGGGTCCGCAAGACCTGCCTGCAGCCAGGTAACCGGGGGGTCCGCAAGCCCTGCCAGCAGCCAGGTAACCGGGGGTCCGCAAGCCCTGCCTGCAGCCAGGTAACCGGGGGGGTCCGCAAGCCCTGCCTGCAGCCAGGTAACCGGGGGTCCGCAAGCCCTGCCTGCAGCCAGGTAACCGGGGGGTCCGCAAGCCCTGCCTGCAGCCAAGTAACCGGGGGGTCCGCAAGCCCTGCCTGCAGCCACGTAACTGGGGGGTCCGCAAGCCCTGCCTGCAGCCAGGTAACCGGGGGGTCCGCAAGCCCTGCCTGCAGCCAGGTAACCGGGGGGTCCGCGCGTGGCTATCACTGTCCTGCCTCACACGGGAGGAGGGCGCCATGATTTCTTCTCCCGCCCCCTAAACAGCAACACCAGCCTCTCACCCTCTCACCCTCTAGCGTCACCTAGATAGAAGCCAGGCAGATCACACTGGTTTTCTATGAATCGCAACTGATTTTAAAGTCCTGTTTATATCAGCAGTCAGGTCTGATATAAAACAGTAGTAATGTTTCCACCGCCAGTGTATGCAGCGCTGTACATAGAATGTTTGCAGGCGCGAGCCTCTACCCCATAGAGCTTACAATCTATGTCTGAAGCACTTATTCCCATGACCTGTTATTTGTAATTTATATGATTGTCACATGTATTACTGCTGGGAAGCGCTATGTACATTTAATGGCGCTATATAAAAAAAGACATTTGTAGCCCTTTTTCTGACACTCTAAGCGACTTCGGGTAACTGCGCGCACCTGCGGCTCCAGGAGATCTGAGCCTCCGCTAGCTGGGAGCCTGGGGTAACACTTATTAGCGCAGCGCCTCCACTTACCCAGGATCACCGTCATGTAAGATTCCCCTGGGCAAGAAACACACCGATACAATGCGTGCAACCAACTTTACTATGTGCAATAATAAACTTATACTCTATATGAACCGTGGCAATAACCCAATATGCATACACTTATCTTATAACACTATACTTATACTCTATCATACCCTAACACCGCTAACGGATAATGTCCTTCTAACATCAGTGGCTCGGCCACACCCCTAGGGATTATTGTCCTGTACAATAGTGGCTCAGCCACGCTCTTATGAGTGTCTCTATCCCGTCACCGCGTGCCCCACACACCGTGTCCGTGTAATAGTACGATAGCGGTGTGTACTCGCTAGTGTCTCCCTATAGTTATGCCTAAGGCGGGATCAGCGCCTGTTGACCGGTGTTGGTGCACTTGACGTATCTACTACCT
Source organism: Ascaphus truei (assembly GCF_040206685.1). Classification (NCBI taxonomy): domain Eukaryota; kingdom Metazoa; phylum Chordata; class Amphibia; order Anura; family Ascaphidae; genus Ascaphus; species Ascaphus truei. The sequence continues at coordinate 289,534 of NW_027456776.1, read as the reverse complement.
TCCGGTCACGGCGGTGACCGGTAATACTTGGAAAAGGATCAGCCGAATCCTTGCTTGTCTGGGATGTCCGCAGTGCAGCTGTCTGGTCCCAAGCAGCTCACCAGCAAACCTGCTCCGCACGCTTGTCCCTAACTGTGTACACAGTAAGGTGACTGATCGCTAGCACTATGGCCGTCCCTGCAGCACAGCAGCACACTGTGACTCAGGGGTTTCTCCTAAGGGCCTGCGGGGTAAAGCTAGCCTATGCAGGCGGGTCACGGACCCCCTGCACGCATACACCCTCCTCCTTTACCTTCCAGATCCCCTCTGACTAGCCTCTCCCCCACGCTTCCCTTTCCTCCTCCCGTAATTCTAGCCTTCCGATTGGCTCCTCAAGTCAGGTGACTGCCCAGGAGCTCATGGGAGTTGTAGTTCCTCAGCGGAGCTTCTCTGCCTTGAGCTGCACAGACTCACAGCTATTGCATCAGCGCAGACCTCCACATGACTCTCCTGAACAGTCAAAACACCAACTGAACACACATATGAGGCTCCTACCACATCCCTACACATACATCTATTATTTGGTGCCTGCGGCACAGGGAGATAACGTGACTTGCTCAAGGTCACAAGGTATGGGGGGGGGGGGATTGAGTGAGTGTGTGTGTGGGGGGGGATTGAGTGTGTTTGTGTGTGGGGGGGTGTGTGTTTGTGTGTGGGGGGGTGTGTGTTTGTGTGTGGGGGGGATTGTGTGTGTTGGGGGGGGAGATTGAGTGTGTGGGGGGGATTTTGTGTGTGTGGGGGGGGGGATTGTGTGTGTGTGGGTGGGGGATTGAGTGTGTGTGGTGGGTATTGAGTGTGTGTGGGGGGGGTTGAGTGTGTGTGTGGGGGGGGGTTGAGTGTGTGTGTGGGGGGGGTTGAGTGTGTGTGTGTGGGGGGGGGTTGAGTGTGTGTGTGGGGGGGGGGGGTTGAGTGTGTGTGTGGGGGGGGGTTGAGTGTGTGTGTGGGGGGTGGGTTGAGTGTGTGTGGGGGGGGATTGTGTGTGTGTGGGGGGATTGAGTGTGTGTGTGTGTGGGGGGGGGATTGAGTGTGTGTGTGGGGGGGGGATTGAGTGTGTGTGTGTGTGGGGGGGTTGAGTGTGTGTGGGGGGGATTGAGTGTGTGGGGGGGGTTGAGTGTGGGGGCGGGGATTGAGTGTGTGTGTGGGGGGGGATTGAGTGTGTATGTGTGTGGGGGGGATTGTGTGTGTGTGGGGGGGGGGATTGAGTGTGATTGGGGGGATTGAGTGTGTGCGTGGGGGGATTGAGTGTGTGTGTGTGGGGGGGGGAATTGAGAGTGTGTGTGTGGGGGGGGATTGAGTGTATGTTTGTGTGGGGGGGATTGAGTGTGTGTGTGTGGGGGGAATTGAGTGTGTGTGTGTGGGGGGAATTGAGTGTGTGCGGGGGGGATTGTGTATGGGGGGGGATTGAGTGTGTTTGTGTGTGGGGGGGTGTGTGTTTGTGTGTGGGGGGATTGTGTGTGTGTGGGGGGATTGAGTGTGTGTGTGTGTGTGTGTGTGTGTGTGTGTGTGTGTGTGTGTGTGTGTGTGTGTGGGGGGATTGTGTGTGTGTGTGTGGGGGGGGGGGGAGTGTGTGTGTGTGTGTGTGTGTGTGGGGGGGGGGGGATTGTGTGTGTGTGTACTGCTGCGGCACAGTTTATTCGAGCATTTGCCCGTTCTGTGCCGCAGCAGTAGCCTGGCGCGCGCCCGAGTGTGACGGGCGCACGCCGAAGCAGCGGAAGAGCGCCCTCCGATCGGGGCGCTCTCCCTACCGCTGCCGGGTCCGCCGGGTCCCCCGGAACCCCCTGCCGCTGTCCCGCGATCGCGGGACACCAGGGCTCCCTCGGGGAGCCCCTGGACACGCGTGCAGGGGGCGCACGCTCCCGATGACGCGTGACCGCGCGTCTATGACGCGCGGCACGCCGAGGGGCGGCCACTAGCAAGCCGGGAGATTTCCCGGCTTGCGGTACCGACCACACTTCAATAAAGTGTGTCGGTAGTGTATGTGGTGTGTATGTGGTGATTGATTGAGAGAGAGAGTGTGTGTTGTATTGCAGTGGTGCGCAAACTGGTGGGGGGCAATAAGGCGCAAGATTTAGGGGGGCGCAGGCGACGTGCGGCGAAATCTGGGTGCGCGGGCCGGCAGACGCTTTGCGCGGGAGGACGAAAAAGCTGTACGCGAGGGGCGGCCAATAAGATGTGCACGGGCGGGCAGCCGAAGATGTGTGCGGGTGGCTGAACAAGATAGTGCAGGTGGCGGCCTCGTGATGGTGTGTGCGCACACGCAGGGGCTTCGGGGGTACGGGGAGGAGCACGCCCGAGCACGGTGAAGTCAAACGCCCCTCCCGGTGTCTGCCCTGCAATAGCGCTGTGTTCCTGCTCTCCTCCGCTGGCAACCTGCTTCGCTGCGATCCTCTGCGAGGGAAAGGGTCGGCTGCCACTATATCAATCATACTATGAATGTACAGAAATAATAAAAAAAAGTGAAAACATTGAAAACGGAAAAATAATAAATAATAATAATGTAGGTAGGAGTGTGGATGACAATGGGGATAGCAAGCCAAAGAGCAGGGAGGGGAAGGTAGAAACAAAAAGGGGGGATAGGGAAGGGAGGTAGCAAAGAGGTGGATGAATGCCCCCCAAAAGTATTGCCTTTGTGCACGTACGCTCTCCCAAGCTCAGCGCTTGGGGAGACAAACAAAATTGACTTTGAAGTGCGCTCAGCAGAAGTCAATGCACACATACAGCCACACACAGACACACACACACACACAAACACACACAAATAGCCCCGATCCACGCTTGCAAAATGATGCAGGACACCCTGCGCTCAGGCTTGGAGAGTTGGTGATGTCACCGCTCTCAGCGGCAGCGTGGACGCAGCCTAATTTTGCAAGCGCGAGCTGTTGAAATATGTAAGTATTTATAGACATATTTGGATTTATATTGTATACCGTTTAATAAAGGTTTTTTTTTTTTTTCATGTGATTTTGATTACGTCAGGCAGGGGGGGCCCGAGAAATTTTATGGATGAAGAGGGGGGCTCGGCATAAAAGGTTTGCTCACCCCTGCACTAAGCTGCGCTTTCAGCTCATAGACCTCACATTATAAACGTGTAATTATAGTCTCACCTTAATGTAGTGTAAAAGAAAATGATGTACAGATTTGGTCGCATCTATTAACGCAGGTTAACGGTGGCAGAACATTAACGCAGCTCTATTTGAACAAATGGCACAGCGCTATATTTCTTAAATGGGTGCAATTTATTGCATTATTTGTGTAATCTTATCAGGTGGTACAGGCATACCCCGCATTCACGTACACAATGGGACCGGAGCATGTATGTAAAGTGAAAATGTACTTACAGTGAAGCACTCCCTTTTCCCCACTTATCGATGCATGTACTGTACTGCAATCCTCATATACGCGCATAACTGATGTAAATAACGCATGTGTAACAGGCTCTATAGTCTCCCCGCTTGCGCACAGCTTTGGTACAGGTAGGGAGCCGGTATTGCTGTTCAGGACGTGCTGACAGGCGCATGCGCGAGCTGCCGTTTGCCTATTGGGTGATATGTCCTTACTCGCGAGTGTACTTAAAGTGAGTGTCCTTAAACCGGGGTATGCCTGTAAATCCTAAAGTTGATGTCCCTGGGGCAGCTGAGGGATTTTCACCCATTCAGTCCTGGAGGGTCCTGCGCCCCCCTCCTGCATTTCCTAATCATGTGTTCGCTCCTTAGGCCTCGGATATTTTATTTATTTATAAAATGTTTTACCAGGAAGGAAGCAATACTTGAAAATGAGGTAACTCTCAATGTATGTCCTGGGCACAGAGTTATGATGACAGATTCCAGTACAGAGTAGGTTGAAGCAACGCACAGCAAAGAGGGGGTGACAGCAGGTCTGGCAAAAATCTTCTTTATTATGGAAGCATTAAAATGTGGAAGGCTGCAACCTTCTACGCGTTTCGTGCAATGAAAGTTGCACTTTATCAAGAAGTCAGTTTGAACATGGTATGACACACTATATATAGGGACAGTCTGCCGTTTTGGCGCCAAAAAAACACTCTTTGGAATTTGCATAAAGGTTTAATTAATACACAGCTGCGCCAGCGCTATGCAAGAAGCGACTAATTACCTGTTCAGCCCCTTGAGACATCCGCTTGCCAAACACTCCTGCTATGTGGAACGCACAGCAGGGCAATGGAGGGCGAAATCTCGAGAGATGCGTTCCAGGGTGGTCCCGACTGCTCGCGCATGCGCAGTATGCCCTAAAAAATTAAAAAGAAATCCCGATCCCCTTAAAGGGAACAGCTACTATCCTGTAAATGCGCGCATGCGCATGAGCGGCTCTGTGTGTGTATATATACTGCAAAAACGGCAGAATATTGGTGTAAACAACCACCACAGGAGAGACAGTGATGGTAATGCCCCATAACCTATGGAGACACCCATAACCTGTACCAAACTGATGGGGGAAGAAATACACCAACTGTGAGGCACATAAAGGGATCTAAATTGTATGAAACTTATTAGGCAGACTGTACCCCATACATACAAAATTTATGATAATTGTCAAATTAAAAGATTAAAGAGTTATGATGACAGATACATGGTTACAAATCCATAGTTACATTAGGTGAACATGGTATACATTATATACAAGACATTGCATGCACAGTTAGAGATAATATATATTATAGGCGCATGTAACCGTTACAGACCAGATTAAAATGTGAGACAGCCTTAGTTTTGAAAGAACTTAGACTGGTGGCATCTGCAAGAGTCTCTGGTAGGTTGTTCCAGTTTTGGGGTGCACGGTAAGGCAGTGATTATACCCAAAGCTGCGGAGCGCAGAACGTTGTGCGCCACCAAAACAAATAAAAGTTTTCCTATGAGCGCACACTAAGAATGGGTGACCAACGAGGCGGCCAAGTGCTCAAATTTTCGAACAGATCCAAGAATTTTATTTTCTGGAGCGATGGCCGCGTCATGTGAGCGGTTCAGCCAATGAGAGTGAACCACTCACGTGACATCATGGCCTCGCCTCCCGATGCCTCCTGCCTGCAGTGCAAGTTTCGGGCAGCGCATCGCACTGAGGTAGCGCGCGTGTCCCGCCGCCGGTGGTATAATGAAGGCCTATGAGGAGGAGCGTCCGGATACTTTGTTGAACCTTAGGACCATGAGCAGTCTGTTGGAGTCTGATCTCAGATGATAAGTGCTGCACGTGGTAGGGGTGAGGAGCTTGTTCAGGTAGCTGGGTAGCTTGCCCAGAAAGTATTTGAAGGCAAGACAGGAAAGATGAACTTTGCGCCTAGACTCTAGTGATGACCAATCTAGTTCTTTGAGCATTTCGCAGTGATGTGTGTTGTCGTTGCATTGGAGGACAAAGCGACATATTGAATTGTAGAGGGTATCAAGGTTGCTAAGGTGGGTTTGGGGTGCTGTGCCATATACTACAGTATGTCCCCATAGTCGATAATTGGCATTGGCTTCTGCTGTGTGATATAGTGCGTGTGCGACAGAGCACATGGCGTTGTGCGCGCCTGTCGCCTGAGTGATCTGTGGATTTTAGATCGCTCGTGACGGGGAGACGTGGCCGTGACGTCACTAGGCCTTCCCTAATGTCTCTCACGGGAGACCAGGAGATTTGACACTTATTTGTACCGGGATCATTCGCTAGGCAAACAAGGTGGTAAGAACAAAATGCAGTTTATTCGGGTAAACCTGCGTACAACACAATGAATACACAAAATACAGCTAAAAGCACACTTACTGGGGGTGAAATCTAGGCTCTACTAGGTGCAGGGCGAATGCTTCGGTACGCTTAACCTGACCGGGATATACACCCGGGCTTTCTGGTCCTCTTTTTGGCTTCAGTTCCTAGCCGCGACCGCTACGTTCCAAATGAGAACTTGAACTTCACGTCTGACTTAGTCTCTGCAGGGCAGACTTTTCCTAGCTTCAAAACCAAGCCGGTTGCTCTGGTATTCGTGACAGCAACTTTGAAAAGTCCGCCCTAGCTTCATCGACACAAGTCACTAGATCGTCTGGTTCTCTGACTGGGGTTTTCTCCTTACATACCCTCCACTGTTCTATGTTCAGCATGGAGGAAGGAGCGACCAATTGGAGCATGGGAAACCCTGCCGCCAACCGATAGGTATAGGGGCTCGTCCTTTGGCTGACGCCAGAGGAGGGGACGTGCTAAGCCGGCTCGGGATGACCCGTGGGTGGGACATATGGATTGACCAATGGGAAAACGCGCCAACATTTTGCTGCTTCCCCTAGTCAACCCCTTGTCACCTACTGGGCAGACTCCACTGAGTCTGGCAGATCAGAGTGTCCTCCCCGCAGGGGGTCTCTGTTCTCCGGACCCAGTACTAAGCCCTGCCCTGGCCACTTCACACCCCGACACCTCTCAACATCCCTTCTCCTCTCCGATGTCTATGCAGACTTCCCGGCACCTATATGGATGCCTGAGCTGGCTGAATAGACATTTATAGTAAAAGCACAAATGAAATAAAACATACTTTAATACATAGGATAACTTGGGCAGACTCATAGCTGTAAGGGAAATAGGACTGGGATATCTGGGCTTGAAAATCAGGAGTCACTGGGCAGCCCTGGTGTAATTCAACCCACGTACTGGCAAATCATGCCTGCACGCCAGGGAGAATTAGGAGACTACTCATATCTTTGCCCCCCCCAAACTCCTGCAAACAACATGATTGCATTTCTACCCAAATATCTCACCTAAAACTTACATATAGAACGTTTCATGAGTCTTAGGCTCAAGGAACATGAAAAGTGGAAACGAAGCAAAAGGAAAAAGCAGGCACTAATACTCCGGAAAGTAAAAAAAGGTTGAATGAAATCCAGGAGAGCGTGTGCCCATAAAGACTATTTTAATGGAAACCACAAAAAAAATACAGCTACATTACGGGGGACACAAACCCCCACCAACGCGGCTCGAAATGCGTTGGTGGGAGTCTGTGTACCCCGTAATGTAGCTGTATTTTTTTTGTGGTTTCCATTAAAATAGTCTTTTTTTATGGGCACACGCTCTCCTGGATTTCATTCAACCTTTTTTTACTTTCCTGAGTATTCGTGCCTGCTTTATCCTTTTGCTTCGTGTCAAATCATCCAGAAAAAACAGAAGCACGCCCCCTACTGTGAAAGAAGAAACCTGCACAGCCAAAAGGACATTACCAACTCTAACTGTGAGTTATTTTATCACAAGCACATTCTCCATTCTGACATTATATGCTGGGACACTTTATTGTGTGGCCCCTTACTACAGTGCTCGTGGGGGCCCTAGCCCACTAGTCAGATTACAATGGAGCAGTGATTAATACATGATTGTTCTGTGTCCTATGGATTGGCTATCCCTTATCCATTATCCAGGGGGTTTTCATTTCCGTTATCATTATATACATTTATTGAACTTTACAATTTTTGTACTACATATTTTGAGGCTTTTTTTCAGAGCACCACACATTTTTTCCATTTTTCTATGAAAAGTGGAAAGGCAGGGGACACTTTAACTTTCACATGTTATAATGCCGGGCCCCTGGCTTATGGTGCCAGGTAGCTGCCAGGGGCCCACCGTTCCAGTGGTGACCTTTATTGTATAGCCTGGTTACCCCCTTTATCGTATAGCCTGGCACCCCCTTTGGAGGGAAGTATTATGGGAAATGGGGGGGTCCCAGAGTTGAAATGAATGCGGTTCAGCTTGGGGAGACCCTCTGCTTCAATCCTGTTTTTAAAAAAATTATTTTTTATAAAAAGCGTGTGACTTGCTCCTTCAGAATACTGATTTTCATGTTCGGTTAAAGCCTTACTTCACAAATGTAGTAAAGTGCTTTAAAACATTTTTTTGATTTCAACCTTCCCCAGCGATCTCATCTGTCTATCTAAACCTTGTGTCGCCCTGCTCCTTACTTCCCTTCTCCTTTCCCACTCAACCTGTCTTCACCAACCTACTAACACTTCTCTACCTCCTTTGATACATAACCTACCAAGTCCTACTTCACGTCCCCCTTCACTCCACTTCCAGTCACCACTCCCACTATCTAACTTGCACATTTCTATAGCTTTCTGATTTCCTCACTTCTCCACATTTATTCTTCTTTCTTTATAGCTCCCTACTTCCTCTCCTCCTTGCTCTCCCCTCTACCACTTCCTTACTACTTGCTGCATCCCTACCCCACTTTAAATTCAAGTCTACTTCCTTACTCCTTCTTATAGTATTGTCTCCTTAAATGTCTCCACTTCGGCTTATTTCCTCTCATCTACTTGCTTTTATCCTCTTACTAACTCCCTCTCTATCACTCACCCTGCCCTTACTCGCTTAATGGTTCTGCCGCTACGGTGCTATACTAATTCCCTTCCCGTATGTCTTTCTATTCTTCCCAGACTCAAAATTCAAAAAGCCCGCGTCGGGCCGGTGAGGTGACTAATCCAGGCCTGCGCGGGTCATCCAGCGCATTCTGGACGCCTTGATGGGCTTACGGCTGTCCTTGGTCTTGCTGGTGACGTCATCTGATCGCGCCGGTGGGAGCTGGTTCCGCGCCACCTCCAAGATGGCGCCGCTCCTTTCAGGGCACAGCTGTGACGCGTATCCGGGGGGCGGCCATTTTGGAAGACGTCTCTCACCAGTGCGGAGGTGCGTGCGCCCGCTCCTGTTTCCCGCTCACCGCTCTCTTCCTGCTCCTGCGGTTCACTGTGGATTCCCGCCTTCTAGAGCTGCTTCGCCATCTTGTGTCGGGGGCCGCCATCATCAGAAAGGTAGGCCGCAAATTTTCTCACCAGGGATTCAGTTTCAGCGCAGGTTGCTTGATCACTGGACATCTGTAGTTGGGGTGTCGGGGATCACCGCTCTTTCACTCGGGGGTGAGTTTCTTTATTTGGTGACAGCTTCACCGTGGCCGGGGACCAGACCTCAAGTAGGGGGACGAGAACTGGAGGAGAAGCAAAGAAACACAGGTTGCTGAGGCCATGACACCGAGGGATTAGCCTGATACACTACAGGGGTGAACAAAGCCGGGACAGACTCTGGTTATGCATAGTATATGTTAGGTTTTATTAATTCAAGCTCAGGAAGAGCGAGGCAGGAGTGGGGGGGAGTGACCTGCTTCAAAAATCCGCATGGGCCACGCACTAGGGGGGAGGAGGGTGGATCTCCTGGGCCCTAGTGAAGTCCTTTGGGACTGGACGCGGTGGGTGAGTGAACTTCATCCCACGTTTCCTCCGGACGGTTGGAGAGGAGTCCAGCTTCCCAAAGGCGGTGATCTCGTCAAGGAGGCGACGTCGCCGAGACAACGAGAATTCTACTGTCTTTTGTCTTGTCTAGTGTTTGTTGTGTCCCCCCAGGTGTACCCTCTTGTGTGCTCCCCCTTGTGTATTGCTGTAGGTGGTGAAGTGAGGTATTGCAGTTCGAGAAGAAGAGGAGGTCGGGATTCTGGTCCAGGTGCATCAATCAAGAACATATATTGGCAGCAAAGTCATCTCATACTCTTAAATGAGTAAGGAACTCAGGCTAGTATCACATAACTTTAAGGGGTTTAACAGCCCGGTTAAACGCAGAATCGCCTTCCGAGATTATAAGCGTAAAGGGGCAGAAATTCTGTTTCTGCAAGAAACACACTTCTCTCAAGACAACTACCCCAAATTCCTGGATAAGGACTACCCGACATACTTTTTGTCTTCCGCGAAAGTCAAAAAAAAAGGGGTGGCCATACTAATTCATAAAAGAATACCGTTCGTACCCGATAGGACTTTCAAAGATAAAGAGGGCAGATTCCTCATAGTAAGAGGTGCAATCCAAGGGTTCCCAATTACTCTAGCAACAATATATGCCCCTAATGAGACGGCCCCAGGTTTTTTCTCAACCTTCTTTGGGAAACTCAACAAATTGGCCAGAGGTAATATCATTGTCGCTGGAGACTTGAACAGGGCACTACGGGAGGACCTTGACAGATGTTCATCCACTAATATTACACACAGATCTGACATACTAACAATTAAAAAAGGGCTACGTGACTGCCAACTACTCGACATCTGGAGGGAACAACACCAGAGACTGAGAGAATACACCTTCTACTCACACCCACATGACACATATAGCAGGATAGATTACTTCCTTGTATCCAACAGAATGGTCCCTGGGGTCTCTCACACCGAGATCCATGATATTTCATGGTCCGACCATGCATCTATAGAGCTGCGGTGCACACTAATCCCACTAGACAGACCTAGAGCGAACTGGAAACTAAACAAAATCTTGCTGAAAAGCCCAGCCCTACAGGTGGAAATTGGGGAAAAGCTCACACAATACTTCGAGGAGAATGAGGGGAGTGTGGCTACGCACTCCAGACTGGGGGAGGCCCATAAGGCTACCCTCAGGGGGGTCATTATGTATCTGGCCGCTAAACGGAAAAGAGAGCGGGAAGGTAAAATTTTGAAGCTAGAGGAACAGCTAGCGGAGCTTTCCTCCCTACATAAGAACAATAAAAATGCCCACACGCTGACTCAAATACTAGCCACTAAAACTAGTCTTAACCTCGTCCTCTCCGCTCAAGCCGAGAAGGAATTCACCTGGTCCAAGCGGAAATTTTATGAAAAAGCTAACAAGCCTGACACACTACTTGCCAATAAGCTAAAAAACAAGCTTCCAAACTATCACATTCACGCAATTCGAAACCAAGATGGGGACCTTACTTCCATCCCAGCGAACATAGCAGGGGAATTCAAAAAGTATTACGAAATATTATACAATGGAGATAAGGTAACCCATAATCTGAAAACAAAGGAGGATTTACGGACCTTCTTAAAAGAGGCACATTTACCCATTTTGAAGAGATGCGACAGGGAGGCACTCCAGTCGGACTTCACGATGGAGGAACTCTCTGGGGTCATCAAAGCACTAAAACCGGCTAAAGCCCCAGGGCCAGATGGCTTTTCGAACTTATATTACAATAAATATTTAAAAATTCTAGCCCCCCACATGTTAAAGTTATTCAATGAAATCTTAGCAGGGGCCTCATTCCCAGCACAAATGCTCCAAGCCTCAATATCGGTGATCCATAAACCCGGAAAGGACCCGGCAGACTGTAAGAGCTACCGGCCCATTTCACTGATTAACTTGGACCTCAAAATATACTCTAAACTCATAGCCAACAGGGTGGGTAGTGTTCTTCCCGGGTTAATTCACACGGATCAAGTAGGGTTTATCGGAGGTAAACAAGCGGCAGATAACACCAGGAGAATTATTGACCTAATTGATCTGGCCCAAAAAGAAAAAATTCACTCCATGGTGTTAAGTCTGGACGCTGAAAAAGCCTTCGATAGAATAGATTGGCCCTACCTATCGGAAACACTGAGAGCATTTGGCTTTGAGGGACGCCTCCTGCAGGCCATCCTGGCGTTGTATAAAAACCCAACAGCAAGAGTGAGATATCAAGGTTTCCCCTCAGAACAGTTTGAAATCAAAAGCGGAACACGTCAAGGATGCCCGCTGTCGCCACTACTGTTCGCCTTATGTATAGAGCCTTTGGCGGCACACATCAGAAATAACCCAGATATCTCTGGTATCCCTGTGGGAGACCAATTGCACAAAGCCGCGCTTTATGCGGACGATGTCATTCTCACAATAGCCAAATCTCTCACATCTCTCCCAAATGTATTCAACATACTGGGCAAATTTAACCAAATTTCGGGATTTAAGATCAATCAGTCTAAATCAGAAGCCCTCAATATTAATCTACCAAAAGAAGTCGAAAAACTGATTGACCTCAATTTTCAGTTCAAATGGCAACCCTCCGCTATCAAATATTTAGGGGTTTATCTCACAAGGGAGTACAAAACTTTATATAAAGCAAATTTCCCCAAGATCATAAAGACGCTGGGGGAGGATCTCCGAACCTGGATGAAGGGGAGCATCTCATGGATTGGGAGGATACATAGCGTGAAAATTAATCTCCTCCCAAAGATGCTATATCTTTTCCAGAGTCTCCCTATCCCTTTGGTGCAGGCGGACATCCTCTCCCTCCAGTCAAAAATTATAAAATTTATTTGGAACGGGAAAAACCCAAGAATTGCTAAAGGAATATTAAAACGTCCCATTCATCCTGCGGAGGGTGAGCGGTGCCTTGCTTGCAGGCCTACTATAAAGCAGCCCAATTAGGGCAGATTTTCCAATGGCACACAGACCCAAGCCTACGGAGATGGGTTGAGTTGGAGAAGAGATGCTGTGCACCAATTGAAATCCGAAATGTAATCTGGCTACCCAGAGAAGGGGTACGCAAGATGAACAATCCGCTGCAGACCATGGTCAATTCATTATAAGTTTGGGAGGCCACGAAATTCAAATGTAATTTGACTACCAAAACATCATTAATGACACCAATAGTGGGCAACCCAGACTTCGCTCCGGACCTGAATAGCAAAAATTTCTTGATATGGACTCAGAAGGGCTTCTCCCGTCTAAAAGATCTGGAGGGCATAACGACCATACAAACATTTGACCAAATTAAATCCTCTAAGAATATCCCAAACAAATTTTTTAGGTACCTCCAGATCAGAGATTTCTACAATAAAACGCCAATTCGACCGGCGCGAACAAATTTTGAGCAGCTGTGTTCCAGAGATACGGACACAAGGGGACTCACATCTAGAATGTACAGGGAAGTGATCTGCCAGAAGTCGCCCATTGACAATAGACTGAGTTACATGAGACACTGGGAATCAGACCTAGGAGAGACTTTAGAGGACGACGAATGGGACAGAATTATACAGGCGGCGGCGAAAAGCTCAATCTGCACCACATTAAAGGAGAACGCATATAAAGTCCTTATGAGGTGGTATTACACTCCGACGCGCTTAGCGAAATTTGTAAAAGGCTACTCCCCTCTCTGCCCTAAACAGTGTGGGGAAGCAGCTGACCTCCGACATATGTTGTGGTCTTGCACTAAGGGGGCCCCTATTTGGGAACAAATCAGAGATTGGATTCAGCGGATTCTCGATTTGGAGATCCCCCTGGACCCGTGGCTGTTCCTATTGGGCATGCGGATCCAGGGTCTGTCAAATGCGTCGCATAAATTAATCGCGCATTTTGCTACAGCCACAAGATGTGAGATCGCAGCATTTTGGAAACAGCAGGAGATACCAATTATCCCTAAGATCAAAAACAGAATTTGGCATGTCTGCCGGATGGAACAATTAACGAGTTTAGTTAATGACTCCGGCACAAATGTTCTAAAGGTCTGGGATCCATGGTTGACCCAGGTAGACATCCCAGGAGTGGACGCCACCTCAATCTTGCACTAATTAAACTAGGTGCGTTCTCCTTTAAGGGCAGATTAGACAACACGACTCAGCGACGCACAGTTAGCAGACCTTCATGTAGTCATAGAATAGGGAAAAACAAATAAAAGAAAGAAACCTCAGAAGAACCTGTCCCAGTTAAAACCCTTAGCTATTGCCTAAAAGGTTGAACAAGAGATATCTAAAAAACTGCACCAGAGCCTGGCAACCTACCACCTCCCTCCCCCCCCCCTAACCTCTTTCCCTGTCCCCTTGTCAAGTTCGTCTGGTCTTGTTTGTAAAGTGTTAAGTGGATGTGTCTTCGAGGCGTCATTACATGTGTTTAACAAAACTGGAAATGTAATAATGGGCTGTGGAACATTGGCTGTATTTGTACTTTCCAATAAAAATTTAAAGTTGAAAAAAAACAAAAACATTTTTTTATATTGCATTGAGTAATGGAAACCCAGGACAGTGTTGGTGCTAGCTAGATATAAACACTCCAGACATGTACCAATCTTTAAACCCTTGGGTATTTAATGTTGGTACAGATAAGAAGCATGGCTTACTCCAACCCGTTTACCCTGTGGTCAAAATATTAGTACAGCTCAACCCCGTTATAGCGCAATCTGCTATAGCGCGAATCCGCTTTTAATGCTGTCTGAGCGTGGCTCCCGATTTAAAAACATCTCCAAGGTTTTATTTTTATATAATATTCAATGCATTATTGCTAACAGACACACGCTGATACACATATATACACACACCCCTACACCATGCGGGAATTGAACCCATGATCTTTCATATGCTGGTGCAATTCTCTAGCTGCTACACCACAGTATTGGTGTGATGAATCTGACTCTATAAACAAACGTAACATCTACTGCACAGTGCAGTCCATGGGTGATCAGGGTTCAATTCCCGCATGTGTATTATATAAAATGTATTCACTGTTGGGCTGTCATTGATCAGAGAAGGGTCATGTGACCCTCCTGCGCTCAAAAGTCAGTCAAATTGAAAGCTTGGGAGAGCGTATGTAAGCACCTCGGAGCCTGATGAAGTGGAGAGAGCTGCAGATGCCGGGTAAGTCCTCGCAGAACCGTTCTTCCTGATTGCGCCGACCATTTCGCGATCCTGGTTATAACGTGCTCATTATGTGGACCAAGAGCACCGCGTTATAACGGGATTCAGCTGTATTAAGGGTTTCATATTTTTTTTTTTCATTTACAAACCTACTTTACATCCCTATCATTAAAAAAAATATATATATATATATATATATATATATACACACACACACACACACACACACACACACACACACACACACACACACACACACAGTTAGGTCCGGAAATAATTGGACACTGACAGAATTTTCATAATTTTGGCTCTGTACGCCACCACAATGGATTTGAAATGAAACAACTGAGATGCAATAGAAGTGTAGACTTTCAGCTTTAATTCAAGGGGTTGAACAAAAATATCGTATGAAACGTTTAGGAATTGCAACCATTTTCATACACAGTCCCCTTATTTCAGGGGCTCAAATGTAATTGGACAAATTAACACAATCATAAATAAAATGTTAATTTTTAATACTTTGTCGAGAATCCTTTGCAGGCAATGACTGAAGTCTGGAACGCATGGACATCACCAAACGCTGGGTTTCCTCCTTTGTGATGCTTTGCCAGGCCTTTACTGCAGCTGTCTTCAGTTGTTGTTTGTTCGTGAGTCTTTCTGCATTAAGTTTTGTCTTCAGCAAGTGAAATGCATGCTCGATCGGGTTGAGATCAGGTGACTCCTCCTCCCTGTCAGACTTCCAAATAATTGTTTACTAAGTCTTTAGATGCAGCTGTGCATGACCAGTCCATTAAGGCTTTTTCCTCATATTAGAGAGTCTACATACAGAAGGTCATTATTGCTCAGAGGGAAGAACGTAACATTTCTGAATACTTCACATCTGGAGTGGTCACCAGTCCTTCCAAGACATTGACCCCAAAACACATCTGCAACATTCATTAAGATCCAGCTTTGAACCCAATCATATTGGTCTGGCATGCATTAAAGCATCATTCGCACAAATCTGATTCCACCACCTCAGAGGACTTTGAGTACGATTGGATTCCGGACCAACAATCCTCACTACCAAGATCTTTGGACTTCATTTTTCTGTCAGGTTTATATACCAGATAGTGCGCCAAGGACTATTTCTGTTTTCTTTCGTTATTTATTTTATTTTTGTTTTTAAGATATAAAAAATGTTAGTTGGAAAAAGACTTTTAGATGGGTGACATTGGACGTGATGTCACTTTACTCAATCATAGATCACGAGCAAGGGATTCGAGCAGTGGAATTTTTTCTTGATGCTTCTACATTGTCCATTTCATTACGTGCCTTTCTTTTGGATTCTATTATGTTTCTGCTCACCCATAATTATTTTTCTTTTGATGCACAATTTTATCTTCAGACACGGGGTACTGCTATGGGGACGTCATTTGCCCCCTCTTATGCTAATTTGTTTGTGGGTCTTTGGGAATCCACACACATTTTCGGTGCTGATAATTCTTTTCGTCATCAGATTATTTTCTATAAACGGTATATTGACGATTTGATTATGATTTGGGATGGGGATTTATTATCACTGCATGCCTTTATTCATACACTTAATACTAATTCTTTAAATCTTAAATTTACTTATGAAGAACACATGAATCACATCAATTATTTAGACATTACTTTATTTATTGACACGACAGGCACTATTCAAACGGACATTTTTAGAAAGCCTCATTCACGTAATACTTTATTGGAAGCAGACAGCAGTCATTCTAAATCATCATTCGAAGTATACCCAAGGCTGAATTCCTTCGACTAAGACGGCTTTGTTCAAATGACGATTTATTTGAGCATCAAGCAGAGGAATTAAAAACTCGATTTGCTCAAAGAAAATATAATCACACTGATATTGAAGCAGCATATCTGTGTGTCAAATCTACAAACAGGATCGATTTGTTATCGAACTCGTCTGTGAAGTTCAAGAAGAAACATGAATTGGATCGAGTGACGTCTGCTCTATTTGTCACCCAGTTTAGTCGCCAGGCTGAACAGATTCGTTCTATCATTTATAAACATTGGGGGACCCTCACTCTTGATAAGGACCTACATAGTTCAGTTAACCAGGGTCCAGCCATTACTTTTAGGAAATCCAAATCCTTATCTGACTATCTTTCTCCAAGATTGTTTGACTCTAAGAAGTCTAACAAATCTGTTTAAAATAAAAGGTTTTTTTAAATGTGGAAAATGTTGCGTTTGCTGCTATGCGAAACCAATTAAGTCTATTAAGACTATTTATTCTAAAAAGAACTATAGGATCCCATCCTTTATTAATTGTGACTCACAATTTGTCATATACTTTCTTACCTGTGGCTGTGGCCAAGGGTACGTGGGCTGCACTATACGCCCTGTTAAAAACAGAATCATGGAGCATATACGTTCCATTAAAAGAAAAGATTTCATGTTACCAGTTTCAAAACATTTTACTGACTGTCCTTCAGGAGGTCTATCAAATGTTCATTTTTCTGCTGTAGAACTGGTGCCCATGCCCATGAGAGGGGGTGATAGATTAAAGCTCCTCAACCAGCGGGAGATGTTTTGGATCCATTCTTTGGATACATTATCCCCTGCAGGAATTAATACAGAATGGGATCTAGAAAAGGTGAAGGGAAACACAAAATGGATGTGCCCCCTAAAAGAATTCACTTAAATGCACACCATAACAGTGTAAAAATTAACTTTTAATAAATTTACTTAAAACATATATTACCAAAGTAATGTGTAATGTGAATTAAAAATATATTAAATCAACGCTATCAGGCAACCTTGTCGTCAGTTATAAGTTCATACTATCCCATTTAACCACTTAATAATGGTGGGATATGGAGGACACAGATTGCTAGGAGTCAGGGTGTTAACCCCTCTGGAGCAACGGTGAGACCCAATAATGGAAGTGTATAGATGTACACAAGTGAGTGGCCAATGGGTTAAATGTCCAGCTACCTTGCTAGATCAGCCAGCACTGCGCACTATAATGGAGACTTTAGTGTGTTAAAATAAGAGTGCTAGAGTGATAAAGCTGGCAAATGCAGTGATAATGGTAGTACATACACTGCTTGTCCGGGATGGGAAGGGAGCGAAGATAGCAGGGATACACCATGAAAAATAAAAAATAAATGCATACAATAGTGTAATAAGTTCTTTTCAATCTGGATAAAACATGTATGTCTTGGCTCTATAGCAATGCCTACTTACAGCAGGTCAAAAGGTAAAAAGCATTGATCTACACAG
Source organism: Ascaphus truei (assembly GCF_040206685.1). Lineage (NCBI taxonomy): Eukaryota > Metazoa > Chordata > Amphibia > Anura > Ascaphidae > Ascaphus > Ascaphus truei. The sequence goes on along the minus strand of NW_027456776.1, from coordinate 271,874 downwards.
CAGGTAGAAAGGTGTCAGGATCTTCAGGAACAACAGCCCAGGTTTACAGCATAAGAAATCAGCACCTCAGCTCAGACGTCAGTAGATGTGAGTGGATCAGAGACATGCAAAAGAAAGGCAGACCATAGTGTCGATCGTGCATAAAATTTATATAAACAAACAACAAATTTTAGGAATTGTACTCACATTGTGTACATAATCATAGTTCACATAAGGCTTTACTTGAGGCAAATGGAGTGCTGGTTCAGTGTGGAGCAGCTCACCGGGGATCTTCTCCTTAGACTCACAACAGACCGGGTGGGAGATGGCGTCTGACGTCACATCCGCTGTTGGGGTGACGGCATCCGGTCTTGGAGGCAAACGGTGGGGGAACTCAGCAACTCTGAAGCCTTCAGTAGAAAGAGCAGCTGCAGCAATGAAAGTGGCTCTACGCGTTTCGTCGTACTAGACAACTTCCTCAGGAGCATTCATTGAGGAGAAGATCCCCGGTTTAATTTAAATCTAAAACATTTTTCATGAACATTTTGTATGAGTATTCTTGCTATGCTTCCGTCTCACGATGATAATAATGATTGTCTGTTTATTAAGTTATTTATTATTGTCATTTTTTTCTGCTTTCTAGTGATCAAATAAGATATATATTTATTAATGAATTCAATTGTCCTACATTTTCTTTTGGCATCTATTCTTCTTTATTATTTATTATTTGTTTTCCTTTTTCTAACTATATATTTACTTTTTTCTAGAATAATATTGTGTTTTACATATGTCCTTTAAACCATATCTATTGTGTCTAGGAGTTTGATGATATACCATTCATATGCCATCTTATGATATTAAAATTAACAAATCAATGGGTTAAATATACATTGAATATTCACTATAGATTTGGACATGTGTATGTTTATGTTTCCACAGTTGATATATATGTGTTATTGATATTTCTTTTGTATGTGATTGGTCTTTTTTATTAATTTTTTACCTGTTTATTCCCTCTATGTGGATCTCTTCCCTCTGAGCATTACGCCCCTTTCCTGTGTTTCATTTCACAGGGAATTTGTGTCCTGGGGGTTTGTGTTTACCTGGACACAGGTGGGCGGTGCTTTTGAGGGTGTAAACCATATAAGAGTTTGATTAAGACCAGTGAAACTACTCTTTGATAAAGCGCACCATGCGAGAGGTTTCTCTTTTTAATTAGTTATGTCCCAATAAATAATTTGTTATTTTTTCTATTAGCCTCCAGTTCTCGTTTTTTCATAGTTGTGATCCAAGTCTTTTCCTTCCTGCTTACTACGTACAGTCAAGCTGGTGGTTTTATTAAATCTACCAGTCTTAAACACTGGCATATTCTGCAAAATGATGATATATTATCTGAAAGTTGCTGTGTACCACCAATGGTGGCATTCAAAAGAGGGAGGAATCTGGCGGATAGCCTGATACATGCAGATAATGAGGGTAACTACAGAACTCCTCATTTTCTGGAGGGTGGCAGACCGGGTAACTTTAGATGCATGAGCTGCTCGGTCTGTAACAGTCTGACTACCGGTAGTCAATTCAGTCACCCCCCAAAGCGGGAGAATCATAAAAATTAAAAATAGACGCCCCACAGCGTGTGCTCCGCTGCTACAGAGACTGGAACAGTGAAAGACATTATTGCTTGGCACGGCGAATTGGCTGTACTGCTGTTCAGCTGAACTGGAGACCTCCTAAGTACTACCTTGAGGCTGAGGGCTGTACTAACAGCTAACCGATTGGAAGACCACCCAGGCCCTACCCCCGAGGCTGAGGGATTGAGAAGGAGAGAGCCACGACATCTCTATTGGCGTCCGTTGGTGCTTGGGTAACATTAACCCTGAAATGATTGTTTTTTCTATCTAAATGTACGCTTAATACTCACCTTTATTTTGTGGTTACTAATATAATTTTTAATGCACTATGAGCGTTGTGCGCTGTGTTTTTTTGTATTTCTGTTTGCTATTAGGGGGTATTTGAGCCATCCCTGGTGCCACAGCTGCAGACGTTCCATATACTCTACGTGTTTAAAGGTCACCTCTTTTTGTACATCACTATATCACCTCACTTTTATTGATTGTAGTAGCGCACTATATCTTTTCACATTTTCTCACTCCAGATAGGGAGACTTTCTTATTGAGACGTGAAGCATTCTGGATACATGCTTTAAATACCAGCAACGGTATGGGTCTTAATGAGCAACAGAATTTAAAATGCTTCCTTAATAGAAGGTAATTTTTTGTCTTTCTACAGGCATATTTGATCTTGCACCATCCATGGACTCTGCACTTACCTATTGGGAAAATTATCCTTTTTGTGTGGTTTTTTTCCCTTCCCTCCCTCCCCCTTCCCTCCCCCCCCACCCCCTGGCTGTGTGTACCCATTTCTGACTAGGTATACACACTAGTATATTCTAAATACTGATGTACTGCATATTCTTATGTGGCATTTCACGGTAACTTTGCAGGATTATACTGATGTCATCAGCAGTATACAGTCACATGTTTTTAATAGTATATTGCTGTATTAGTTTTGTGCACATATGCTTTATGAATATTTTGGTGTGTGGTTTATTTACACTTTCAGGGTGATTTATAGGAGTGTGTCACTCCTCCCTGCTCTGACACTGATCCCATGGCGACGGATACATCTTTGTCCAGCCCTGTGAGTACAGTCTTGATTGGTGCACACCCCCCCCTTCCCCCCGACGGGCGGGTCACGCTGACGTCATCATGGGGGAGTGTTCAGTCTGGGGAGAGGTGTGGCTGTGGCTGCATTCCTCCAAGACAGCTCTATGCTGTATTGCCAGGGATTTAGACCTAGACGTCTGACGTCACTAGGGGGCGCCATATGGTAGCTCTGACATCACTAGGGGGCGCCATATGGTAGCTCTGACGTCACTAGGGGGCGTCAACATCCTGGTTATGTGGCAGAGCGGGGAGAGTATCAGGGGGGTGGTATATATTGTGACTGTTTTCTTGTGTTTGGTAGCCTTCACCTTGAGAAAGGCAGTATTAGACTGCCGAAACGTTGGACTTTATGGCATATTAAACCTCCTTTGAGTAAGACCGTGTGCCTGCTTCTTCTTCTTTGTCCGGCTACAGGAAGGGTCAGGAGACAGGGAGGACAGAGGCAGGAGAAACCCATCTGACTCCGGCCTTGCCTGTCCCTACGAATACAAACATACAACCCCTCACTGAATAACATAGCCCTAATCCCATGTAATAATCCTGGGTGTAAACAAAATAATGGTTTTATGAATATTGTAATGGTTTATTAGGGACCTAGGAGGTGGCTAGTGGTGCTGTTATGTGTATTTTTGTTTATTGTGGGTAGTGGGGGTGGATGAACGGGGTATTGGCCCCAAGGATGGGTGTTTAGGCCTACCGGGTGGGGGGGGGGGGTAGCGGGAGGGGTTAACCCCTTCATTACCTTAGCGGTATTAACCACGAAGTTAAAGAAGAGGTTAAGTCATCCTGCAACCCCCTGGCAAGGCCTAAACACCCACCCAGGGCCAAATACCACCTTCACCCACCCCCGCTACCCACAATAAGCCTGGCACGGGTGTATAACCCCTTCATTGCCTTGGCGGTAATGAAGTTGCCTGTAAATGCATTTTTTATGCATCGGATTCATGCCGGGGGTCTCTGGTGCTGATATTAATGGATATCAGCTCTGGGACACATGCATGTTATTTTCATCGCAGCTTCACCCCACCTTCTTGCCAACTTTTGTGGCGGGACAATTTGAAGAAACAGCAATTTTAAAGTGGCGATCAGCCGCAATAAGCTGATCAGGGCTTATAGAATTGAGCGTGTTTGAAAAACTGGCGATCAGTGCTGAAAAGTGGCTTATCACCGCGCGTCTGCCGATTTTATTTATTTATTTATTTTCCGGCAAAAAAACCCCGGTTATTTTTGCTCTAATCGCCAGCTTCTCTGGGCTTTCTGAATCGCTGTAGGCTTTTTTGGCTATAAACTGGTGATAAGTGGCTTATCGCTGCTTACTGCATGAGGGCCTTAGGGAGGATTTGTTCCTGTAAAGTACACCTAGTTTGGCATAGGATTTGGATGTCAGGGTATCAATGTGCATCCCAAATGTTAAATGGGAGTTGAACTATATGCCCAGATATTTCAAACAAGTAACAGGGGCTAGGATGGTATTAGAGCTGGTTTTTATCTGAAGCTCTGTCATTGGCAGCTTTAGCAATTTAGCTCTGGTCCCAAATACCATTGTTACAGTCTTGTCAGTGTTTAAAATCAGTTTGTTTTGGGAAATCCAGTTTCAAGTCTCAAAAAATCAGATTGAAGTATGTGTTCAAGGTCAGAGAGGCGAGGGCTGCGTGCATATAGGATCAGATCCAAGGCCTCTCACAATAACCTGTTAGGAATATTATTTTCTCATCTATCCGACATAAGTATAAAATATACTCTACCAAGACCCCTAATACAGAGTTACCCACCTTATACGGGAGCAGCTGCCAGACGAGTACAGTAAATGTATCTTATTTCTTTTACCACTGGAGGGCAGCGTGGAGTTGCAAGGAGTGGCGCCCGTAAGGACGACGTGCCAGTTAGGCGGAAGGAGACGCGCACACACTTTTATGTGAAACGGATATTTTTGGGGAGGGATTTAGTAGTCTGAGTGAGAAAATTGATATTTTGTCACAATGGAAAAATGGAAAAATTAACCATTTAAATATGCACAGATTTTATCCCACGTTTGGAAATTAGGGATGTTGCCTAAAAGTCTGAGAATGCATTAAGTGCCACCCACGGGCTTTAATGAAGCAGCATTTGTGGGATAAAGGGAACAGCATCCTGTATAAAGGTATTTTGGGCTCGATATAAATAATTGAAGCCAAAAACTAATATTAAGTAAATTGAGAATGGAAAAATATTCAGCACAAACGTACAGAATGTGATATTCTGAGAGATCTTACAGATGTTATCAAATCCCACAATGAATATATAGAAAATGTCTGTATAGAACGAGTCAAACAAGAATATGCCAATAAAACGTTTAATTGGGAGATACAGGGGCCACAATTCAGGTCAGTTAGCTGGAAGAAGGGAAGCCGGTCAGCCAGAAGAGCAGGTCCTCCGGTCAGCCAGAAGAGCAGGTCAGCCGGTCAGCTCTGAGATCAGCATTACTTATATCCCCTAAACGTTGTCCCCTGCATGTAATGCGCAGAACAGCCTGCACTGCATATACTGTACATGAGATACTTAACCCTTTCTTTTCGCTCGACTCTAATCTGAATGATTTGCTAATTGGTTTGTAATTAGAGAGATATTTGTAGCAGAATCCCATGTATGTTCTTTTTACCTTTTTAGATACCGTTTTGTGTAATAAAAGATATGAGATCAGAGGGGCTTCCTGTTTGCACTCGTGTTTTGGCAGAAGTGTATATGTGACCCTATAAATCTCCCTCACACCCGGCTTGGCAGCGTGACACTAGTGCAATGACCTGGGGAAGAATCACTGAGCTGTTAGCAATAGATACAACGGATAGAAAAGACACTACACATAGGTTGGATTAAAGAGAGTATTTTATTGAAATAATGAATCTCTTTGCTGGTAGGGGCCTGCAGCACATTGCAGAGCAATATAGTAACACGCAGAGCAATGCACTGCAGGCCCCTCCGGCAGCAAAGGAGTGAAGACCAATGCAGGGTGTATAAAGATCTCACTGATAATTCATGCACAAAGGGCAATTTGTTGCTGTGATCCAGAGGAAGGCGAAACATAACCCCTGCTGTGCAATGGGGGAAAAAAATTCCTTCCTGACCCCATTAAATGGCGATCGGAGGGTCCCTGGATCACTGCGCAGTGAGATCAGATGGAGCAGCACAGATCAGCGTTGTTATACACAGGGGCACACTCAGTATATAGAGATGTGGGTGATGGGGCCCTTGTGCCCCTGTGTATAACTCACCTGCTCCCCCATCCCCCTGCATATCTATCCCATTCACCCCTTTTCCTCCCGCATACCTCGCAGGGCCGGCCGGCCATTAGGCGGTCGCCTAGCGCGCAAAGGTCCTAGGGGCGCATTAATAATCATTATTATTTTTTTTCTTATTATTTCTAATTTATTTATCTTTTTTTTTAAATTATTATTCTTTTTTTTTATCCAGTATTTTGGCGCCCTTTTGTTTTTATTTTGCGTCGCGCTGGGGTGCGGTCGCACCCCCTGCAGTCCCGATAGCTACGCCACTGTTTATTTTATTATTTTATTTATCTTGTTATTTTTTATACAACTGGGGCACAAATTTTAAGTTTCGCCTCGGGCGCATGAAACCCGTGCTCCGGCCCTGCTCCTTGTTCTCTCTCACCCTCTCACGCCCAATATCCCTATCTCCCTCTAGTACCTGCCCCTCCCGCAGCCTTCCTGATCTTATCTGCCTCTCCTGCGGTCAAACCAACTTCTCAGGGCCCCTAGAATACCCCTGTATCTACGCCCTGGCTCCTCTGCTACCTGCTCCCGGCTTCTTCTCCGCCTAAAAAAGGTGAAGCAGCAGATCTGTCCGCACCTCTCGTATTCTCCTACCTGCTCCTGGGGTCTTCTCCTCCGCCTAAAAAAGGTGAAGCAGCAGATCCGGCCACACCTGTCGTATGCTCCTTGGTCATCGTACACCACGTCTGCCTCCTCGGCCGCCTTGTAGCCCACCTCATTGTTCCACTTGACGTCCGCTTTTTCGTATGCCTCGTCGTCCGCCTCGTAGCCCGCCTCGTCGTCTGGTGGCACAAAGGGCACCACCTTCGTGCGTGTCCTGACCTGCAGGAGACATGAAGTGTTTGTAACCAGGGACAGTGATACTCTGTATCGCAAGAGCTCCTGTGCCACTTATACCCCCTCCGCAATACCACGTTATACCGCCCTCCACAGGGCAAATACCCGTTATACCCACCTCCCCAGGCCCAGTACCCAGTTATACAACCCTCCCAAGGCCCAGTACCCTGTTATACACCCCTCCCAAGGCCCAGTACCCTGTTATACGCCCCTCCCCAGGCCCAGTACCCTGTTATACACCCCTCCCCAGGCCCAGTACCCTGTTATACACCCCTCCCAAGGCCCAGTACCCTGTTATACACCCCTCCCCAGGCCCAGTACCTGTTATACCCACCTCACCAGGCCCAGTACCCGTTATACCCACCTCACCAGGCCCAGTACCCATTATATACCCACCTCACCAGGCCCAGTACCCATTATATACCCCTCCCCAGAAGGTCATATTTCTATTTATCAAAAATACATTGAGTTACCTCTGGTTTTCAGGCATGTCCTAGGGGAGTTATCACAGAGACACAGAAACGTCGCTGAGTTTGGTGAGTAACTCCCTTAACCTCTCAGCAGTTGAATTCCCCATTAGGCGCTTAACACGTTAAAAACAAGCGTTGCTATTTCTCTGCATGAAGTTGCAGGTAATTGGAAGAGTTACACAGTGACGGCTATTTCATCACTCACCTTCTTCTCCCGAAACGGTCTTTTCTGTCTTATTTCCGGCTTCACATCGGATATCCATATCCATTCTTGGCCTCTGATCTGTATGCAAGACAATGCTTTAAGACAGGGTTGCGCAACCTTTTTCCCTGCTCCCCCCTCCCCCCTCCCCACCTTGTCTCCGACGTTCTGATGTAACGACGTCATGTGATATCACGTTGCTATGGCAATGCCACATCATGTGACGCCACGTTGCTGTCGCCAGAAGCCGCCGGAGACAAGGAAAGGGAACTTACAGAGGACTTGCGCGCGATTTCCGGCATTTAATTTAAATGCTGTGGGGAAGAGCGAGGGGCCACTGTAAGCGCCGAGCCCCTCCTCCCAAGAAAATGTCGCGCCCCTCGATTTGCACACCCCTGCTTTAAGAGATATTCTGGGACCCTCCAACTCCTCCATCGGACCCTTCCTCATACTCATATTGACTGACCTTGCAGTGCTCTGCCCTGACTTGCACTGACCTGCTATGATGCCTCTCAAAATACCATGCTAACTCATTCTGAACATACATGTGTCCTTTCTACATGTTACTCAGCTTGTATGGGCCACAGACAGCTTTCCCGGGGTCCAGGACTAGTTTCCACCGGGGACCCTCACCCATGGGTCGGCGACCTTGCGAGAACCCACCCCCCCCCCCAACCTGTTTTCTCTTGCACTGCCATAGACTACAACATTTCGGCCTGCTGGTCTTTTTCAGGTAAAGTGGCTAAACCCACTAAATCCAGCAAAGAAAGGCCAGCAGCCAAAACATTGTAGTCTGTGGCACAATAAATTATCTTTTTTTATTCAAATCTGTGTGCCCTTTTCCATCAATCTTATTGTATACATTGGACGAAATGCCGGTCTTCCCTGAGACTAAGGGGCACTGGTAAAAGTATCACTAATTGTTTTTTTTGGTATGCAGCAAATCCCCATCATTTTTGCGTTCTCTTGCTCTGCCCCAATCTGACACACCACCTTGCTCTCTCACCCCCCTCTTACACTCCCCCATCACCCTTTCCTTCCCCAAAGGTTGTCCTTTAATCAGATCTTACCCAAATTGTCTCCATCTCCCTTGGAAATGTTCTGTCTTTAAGCTGTGTGGCTCCTCTTGATCCGAACTTTCTTAGCTGACCCCTTTAGGTTTCGGCTCCGAGGGTCTAAAAAATAAGCGACTCCGAAAAGATGTGAAATATGCACAAGGGTCCTAAAATATTTATCTAATGGGGCTCTGAGGGGGAGACTTAAATACTAGTTAATATAATCTATTTAACTAACAAATATGATCTATTAAACTAAGAAATATAATGTATCAAACTAAATAAATATCTATTAAACTAATAAATAGAATCTATTGTACTAAGAAATATAATCTATTCAACTAAATAAATATAATCTATTTAAAAACAATACAATAAAAAGCTGGAGAAATGATACGTCAACCAAGCCACAGATTTGATGCCAATGAGCGTTGAACTCCTTGCAGATCCACCGTCAGCTGGTTGTGGCAGAAAGTGGTGACATGCAGTAGAACAGAGTGGTTGAGCTGTAACCACGGCAGTCAGGTCAGAAATCAACACAATATTTTTTGAAATTTAGAATGAGAATGTTCAATATGTCACATTCTGGGCTCAGACCCTGAGCCCTGTCACATGTTAGCAGCTTGTGATAATAGAAGATATCCATATACTGGGATGTGATAAGAGACATGAAGGTCATTTTATACTGGGTCCCATAACCTGCTTTATATGAAGTATCATTTTACACTAATTAGTAGAGATGCTACATTTTGAAAAATAGCGCTTTTGGCGACATTGTTCATTTTCTCTACAAATGATAAATGAAAAAGTTGGATAAAACGTTATATGTGTGTGTGCGCGTG